>NW_028136258.1:600000-768546 GCF_964662115.1 Mustela nivalis | reverse complement strand
GCAGGTTGATCCTCATTTGGGGTTACTGGGTAGCCCCAGAGGACATGTTTTTCTTCTGGAGGGCCGGCAGAGTGCTGCATTGTAGTTCTGGATTGCCAAACTGGAGGGCTTGTGGGTCAGTAGTCTGACGACAAAAGTCTGAGAACACAAGCTAGGCTTAGGTTTCTGGGTGAGGCAATGGCACGCACAATCTACAGACCTGAATCGAGATCTCGTGCATCTGAAGTCAGGGCGAGGATCAGACGATCGCTCAGGTTGGAGTTTCTGTCCCTGATGGCCCCTTCATGAATGGGGGGGGCCTTCTCGAGGCCATGGGTGTTTTCCCACGATGGGAGTTGTGAGAAGCTCCAAACTGCAGAGAGTCTTCTGCAGGACAATTCAGACCTGTTGTTTGGCTCCAGGCCAATGATTCTGAGCAGGGTTCTAAGGATGGATGGCTGGGTAGCCCACCTCGCATTCCAATTGTCTCCTAGCAACAAGACAGGTTAGATCTCCTGGATATGTGGGGAGCAACCGAGGACGCTGAGTTGAAATGGACACCCCTGGGGATGGGTCCTAACGTGCTTTTGTGTCTATGGAGACCTTGGAATGAAGCGGTGGCACTGGGGCCCAAAAGGGTTCTCCTAAACAAAGGCTTTGACACAGCTCCAACGTGCAAGTTTCCCATGTGTAGATGAGATGTTTTCTGATGGGTGAGTCAAGAAACAGCTATATGCTGCTTTTGAAATCCAGGCCTCTGAGGAGAGATGCCTGGAAACCAAAGCAATGAATCTGATTAGTGCCTAGGGGCCTGTTCTTTCCTTTTTACCTCTGGGGACATCTGTCTATGGGTCTGAGTGCAGGTAGGTGCTCAGTTGGGCTCAGATTGCCCCTGTTTTTCCTGGGAAGCCACCACTATTGAGATGGATCAGGGACTTTGGAGGTTTATCCTATGAGAAGGGTTTTGGCCATTGGAATGGGCACACACAATTCCCTTGGAGAGGGCAAGTACAGTCCTCAGGTTTGGCTCCAGGGGCCTGAGCCTGTAGGTTGTGTAGGCCAGGTCTGTTTGGACAGTTGTCTGAAAACACAAACTTGGCTTATGTTTCGGGTCATAGGTATGGCAGAACTGATCTACAGACCATGAGGAGAACTCTTCGGGATTTGAAAGAAGGGCGAGTGTGAGGCTCTGCTCAAGTTTTTGTCCTGGATATCGTGTCACTCATGGTCGTTGAATTTCTGGGTGACTTCATGGGAAATGGACGAGTCTTACTCTCTGGTGGTTTGGCCACGTCGACAGAGTTTGCGGTCATTCTGTGGGCTGGAAGAAGTCCGTTTTTTTTTTGTTGTTGTTGTTGTTGTTTTTTTCTTTTTTAACCTCAGGTGTCCCACCAAATGATGGATTCCAGAGTAGAGCCCTGGGGAGGGGCGACTGGACAATCAGAAATCTGGTTAAAAATTGGGGCCTAGGGACATGTCAAGCCCATTATGACATCTAATGGTCCAGCCACTGAGAGGTCTTACTAGAGGACAGGACTCATGCTGAGGGTCACAATGCGTGTGTATGCCCTCATCGCACTCAAGAATGGGCGGGACCTCATGGTGAATGCTGGTTTCTCCTACACTGAACGTGCCAACCACAAGGATTCTTGCCATGGGTAAGGAGGAATTCTGATTTCTGCATCACACTCACCCCTGGGCAGTGATTGGAGATAAGGTCTCGGTTCTGAAGCCTGAAAACTGAGGTAGGGAAGAGATGATGACCTAAGGCCATGGCGGGTTTTATGTGCTCAGTGTGCGGTCAGGTTTCTGGGTGTTGGTCAGGAGGTCCGGGCTCAGGTTTGTTCGACAGTGCATTAGTGCCCAGGTTACACTATATAATTTGGGTAGCGTCGAGTGCTGTGTAGGTTTACCCTCATTTAAGGTGCCTGGGCAGCTCATGAGGCAATATTTTTTTTCTAGAGGGCGGGCAGAGTGCTGCATTGTGGGTCAGGAATTGCCAAACTTGAGGGATTCGGGGCCAGGAGTGTGCGGACGGAAGTCTGAGAAGACAAGCTAGACTTGGGTTTAAGGGCGAGGGCATGGCAGGTACCCCCTGCAGATCTGAACCAATATCTCATGCATCTGAAGTCAGGGCGAGGACCAGACGTTGGCTCAGGTTGGAGTTTCTGAGCATGACGGCCGCTTCATGAAGGAAGCGGAATCTCGAGGCCATTGAGGTTTTCCCACGTTGGGAGTTGTGGGATGCCCCCTTCAAGGATTCCTTCTGCGGGACAATTGAGACCTGTTGGACAGCTCCAGGACATCCCATATGGAATGACTCCAGAGCATCGTTCGCGGATGGATGCCTGGGAATCCCACCTCGCATTTCAATTGTCTCCTAGCAACAAGACAGTTTAGATCTGATGGCTCTGCCAGAGCAACCGCGGTGGCTGAGTTGAAATGGACTTTCCTGAGGATGGGTCCTAATGTGTTTTTGTGTCCATGAGGGCCTTGGAATGGGGCGGTGGCCCCGGGACCCTGAAGTACTCTCCTAAGCTTTGGACATGGCTCCCATGCACAGGTTTCCTTGTGGAGACGAGATGAGTTCTGATGGGTGCCTCAGGAAAACCCCTATGCTCGTATTGGAATCAGGCTTTTGAGGACACATGCCTGTAACCCAAAGCAATGGATCCTATTATGGCCTAGGGTCCTGTCTGGTTCAATCTTCTTCTCTGGGGACATCCATCTATAGTATGAGTGGAGGTCGATTATCAGCTGGTGTCAGACAGCCCTTGTTTGTTCCGCGCGACCTACACTATTGGGATGGCCTCAGGGACTTTGGAGGTTTCTCCTAATTTGTAAAATTTTGGACCATGGAATGGGCAGAATTCCCATGGATTGGTAGGCACAGTCCTAATGTGTGGCTCCAGGGGCCCAGCCTGCAGGGTGGTTGGCCCAAGACTTTGAGGACAGAAGTCTGAAAACACAAACTCAGCTTAGATTTGGGGACGTAGGTATGGCAGGCCCGATCTACAAACCATGAGAAGAACTCTTCAGGATATGAAGAAAGTGTGAGTCTGAGGTGCTTGCTCAGGCTTTTGTCTCTGGATTTTGTATCAGCGATGGCCGTGGAATGTCGGGGAGGCCTCATGGGCCATGGACGAATCTTCCTCTCTGAGGATTTGGCCCGATTCCCAATTGCTTTTCGTCAATCTGTGGGATGGGAGGACTCATTTCAGTTTTGTTACCTCAGGTGTCCCACCAAAAGAGGAATTCCAAAGCCAAGCCGTGGGGAAGACTGAAGGGTCAACCCGAACTATGGTTAAAAATTGGGGCCTAGGGGCATGGCAAGCCCAATATGCTATCTCTTCATCCAGCCACTGAGAGGCCTTACTTGAGGACTGGGCTCAGCCTGAGCGTCACAATGTGTGTTTGTGAACAATGTGTCCTGCGAGCATGGGCAGGGCCTCATGGGCCACACTGGTTTCAACTACACTGAACGTTGGACAACATGCCAACCACAAGGTTTCTTGCCATGGGGAAGGAGTTCTGATTTCTGCATCACCTTCAACCCTGGGCAGTGATTGGAGATAAGGTCTAGGTTCTGAAACCTGAAAACCGATGTTGGGAAGAGATGACGACCTAAGGCCATGGCGACTCGATGTGCTCAGTGTGCGGCCAGCTGTCTGGGAGGGTCCAGGGGGTCCAGGCTCAGGCTGTGTCAGAAAGGGCATTAGTGTCCTGGTCAGCCTATGTATTTGGGGTACAGCCAAGGTCGGTGCAGGTTGATCCTCATTTGGGGTTACTGGGTAGCCCCAGAGGACATGTTTTTCTTCTGGAGGGCCGGCAGAGTGCTGCATTGTAGTTCTGGATTGCCAAACTGGAGGGCTTGTGGGCCAGTAGTCTGACGACAAAAGTCTGAGAACACAAGCTAGGCTTAGGTTTCTGGGTGAGGCCAAGGCAGGCACAATCTACAGACCTGAATCGAGATCTCGTGCATCTGAAGTCAGGGCGAGGATCAGACGATCGCTCAGGTTGGAGTTTCTGTCCCTGATGGCCCCTTCATGAATGGGGGGGGGCTTCTCGAGGCCATGGGTGTTTTCCCACGATGGGAGTTGTGAGAAGCTCCAAACTGCAGAGAGTCTTCTGCAGGACAATTCAGACCTGTTGTTTGGCTCCAGGCCAATGATTCTGAGCAGGGTTCTAAGGATGGATGGCTGGGTAGCCCACCTCGCATTCCAATTGTCTCCTAGCAACAAGACAGGTTAGATCTCCTGGATCTGTGGGGAGCAACCGAGGACGCTGAGTTGAAATGGACACCCCTGGGGATGGGTCCTAACGTGCTTTTGTGTCTATGGAGACCTTGGAATGAAGCGGTGGCACTGGGGCCCAAAAGGGTTCTCCTAAACAAAGGCTTTGACACAGCTCCAACGTGCAAGTTTCCCATGTGTAGATGAGATGTTTTCTGATGGGTGAGTCAAGAAACACCTATATGCTGCTTTTGAAATCCAGGCCTCGGAGGAGAGATGCCTGGAAACCAAAGCAATGGATCTGATTAGTGCCTAGGGGCCTGTTCTTTCCTTTTTACCTCTGGGGACATCTGTCTATGGGTCTGAGTGCAGGTAGGTACTCAGTTGGGCTCAGATTGCCCCTGTTTTTCCTGGGAAGCCACCACTATTGAGATGGATCAGGGACTTTGGAGGTTTATCCTATGAGAAGGGTTGTGGCCATTGGAATGGGCACACACAATTCCCTTGGAGAGGGCAAGTACAGTCCTCAGGTTTGGCTCCAGGGGCCTGAGCCTGTAGGTTGTGTAGGCCAGGGCTGTTTGGACAGTTGTCTGAAAACACAAACTCGGCTTATGTTTCGGGTCATAGGTATGGCAGAACTGATCTACAGACCATGAGGAGAACTCTTCGGGATTTGAAAGAAGGGCGAGTGTGAGGCTCTGCTCCAGTTTTTGTCCTGGATATCGTGTCACTCATGGTCGTTGAATTTCTGGGTGACTTCATGGGAAATGGACGAGTCTTACTCTCTGGTGGTTTGGCCACGTCCAAAGAGTTTGCGGTCATTCTGTGGGCTGGAAGAAGTCCGTTTTTTTTTGTTGTTGTTGTTGTTGTTGTTGTTTTCTTTTTTAACCTCAGGTGTCCCACCAAATGATGGATTCCAGAGTAGAGCCCTGGGGAGGGGCGACTGGACAATCAGAAATCTGGTTAAAAATTGGGGCCTAGGGACATGTCAAGCCCATTATGACATCTAATGGTCCAGCCACTGAGAGGACTTACTAGAGGACAGGACTCATGCTGAGGGTCACAATGCATGTGTATGCCCTCATCGCACTCAAGAATGGGCGGGGCCTCAGGGTGAATGCTGGTTTCTCCTACACTGAACGTGCCAACCACAAGGATTCTTGCCATGGGTAAGGAGGAATTCTGATTTCTGCATCACACTCACCCCTGGGCAGTGATTGGAGATAAGGTCTCGGTTCTGAAGCCTGAAAACTGAGGTAGGGAAGAGATGATGACCTAAGGCCATGGCGGGTTTTATGTGCTCAGTGTGCGGTCAGCTTTCTGGGTGTTGGTCAGGAGGTCCGGGCTCAGGTTTGTTCGACAGTGCATTAGTGCCCAGGTTACACTATATAATTTGGGTAACGTCGAGTGCTGTGTAGGTTTACCCTCATTTAAGGTGCCTGGGCAGCTCATGAGGCAATAATTTTTTTTCTAGAGGGCAGGCAGAGTGCTGCATTGTGGGTCCGGAATTGCCAAACTTGAGGGATTCGGGGCCAGGAGTGTGAGGACGGAAGTCTGAGAAGACAAGCTAGACTTGGGTTTCAGGGCGAGGGCATGGCAGGTACCCCCTGCAGATCTGAACCAATATCTCATGCATCTGAAGTCAGGGCGAGGATCAGACGTTGGCTCAGGTTGGAGTTTCTGAGCATGACGGCCGCTTCATGAAGGGAGCGGAATCTCGAGGCCATTGAGGTTTTCCCACGATGGGAGTTGTGGGATGCCCCCTTCAAGGATTCCTTCTGCGGGACAATTGAGACCTGTTGGACAGCTCCAGGACATCCCATATGGAATGACTCCAGAGCATCGTTCGCGGATGGATGCCTGGGAATCCCGCCTCGCATTCCAATTGTCTCCTAGCAACAAGACAGTTTAGATCTGATGGCTCTGCCGGAGCAACCGCGGTGGCTGAGTTGAAATGGACTTTCCTGAGGATGGGTCCTAATGTGTTTTTGTGTCCATGAGGGCCTTGGAATGGGGCGGTGGCACCGGGACCCTGAAGTACTCTCCTAAGCTTTGGACATGGCTCCCATGCAGAGGTTTCCTTGTGGAGACGAGATGAGTTCTGATGGGTGCCTCAGGAAAACCCCTATGCTCGTATTGGAATCAGGCTTTTGAGGACACATGCCTGTAACCCAAAGCAATGGATCCTATTATGGCCTAGGGTCCTGTCTGGTTCAATCTTCTTCTCTGGGGACATCCATCAATGGTATGAGTGGAGGGTGATTATCAGCTGGTGTCAGACAGACTTGTTTGTTCCGGGCAACCTACACTATTGGGATGGCCTCAGGGACTTTGGAGGTTTCTCCTAATTTGTACTATTTTGGACCATGGAATGGGCAGAATTCCCATGGATTGGTAGGCACAGTCCTAATGTGTGGCTCCATGGGCCCAGCCTGCAGGGTGGTTGGCGCAAGACTTTGAGGACAGAAGTCTGAAAACACAAACTCAGCTTAGATTTGGGGACGTAGGTATGGCAGGCCCGATCTACAAACCATGAGAAGAACTCTTCAGGATATGAAGAAATTGCGAGTCTGAGGCGCTTGCTCAGGCTTTTGTCTCTGGATTTTGTATCAGCGATGGCCGTGGAATGTCGGGGAGGCCTCATGGGCCATGGACGAATCTTCCTCTCTGAGGATTTGGCCCGATTCCCAATTGCTTTTCGTCAATCTGTGGGATGGGAGGACTCATTTCAGTTTTGTTACCTCAGGTGTCCCACCAAAAGAGGAATTCCAAAGCCAAGCCGTGGGGAAGACTGAAGGGTCAACCCGAACTATGGTTAAAAATTGGGGCCTAGGGGCATGGCAAGCCCAATATGCTATCTCTTCATCCAGCCACTGAGAGGCCTTACTTGAGGACTGGGCTCAGCCTGAGCGTCACAATGTGTGTTTGTGACCAATGTGTCCTGCGAGCATGGGCGGGGCTTCATGGGCCACACTGGTTTCAACTACACTGAACGTTGGACAACATGCCAACCACAAGGTTTCTTGCCATGGGGAAGGAGTTCTGATTTCTGCATCACCTTCAACCCTGGGCAGTGATTGGAGATAAGGTCTAGGTTCTGAAACCTGAAAACCGAGGTTGGGAAGAGATGACGACCTAAGGCCTAGGCGGCTGGATGTGCTCAGTGTGCGGCCAGCTGTCTGGGAGGGTCCAGGGGGTCCAGGCTCAGGCTGTGTCAGAAAGGGCATTAGTGTCCTGGTCAGCCTATGTATTTGGGGTACAGCCAAGGTCGGTGCAGGTTGATCCTCATTTGGGGTTACTGGGTAGCCCCAGAGGACATGTTTTTCTTCTGGAGGGCCGGCAGAGTGCTGCATTGTAGTTCTGGATTGCCAAACTGGAGGGCTTGTGGGCCAGTAGTCTGACGACAAAAGTCTGAGAACACAAGCTAGGCTTAGGTTTCTGGGTGAGGCCATGGCAGGCACAATCTACAGACCTGAATCGAGATCTCGTGCATCTGAAGTCAGGGCGAGGATCAGACGATCGCTCAGGTTGGAGTTTCTGTCCCTGATGGCCCCTTCATGAATGGGGGGGGGGGCTTCTCGAGGCCATGCGTGTTTTCCCACGATGGGAGTTGTGAGAAGCTCCAAACTGCAGAGAGTCTTCTGCAGGACAATTGAGACCTGTTGTTTGGCTCCAGGCCAATGATTCTGAGCAGGGTTCTAAGGATGGATGGCTGGGTAGCCCACCTCGCATTCCAATTGTCTCCTAGCAACAAGACAGGTTAGATCTCCTGGATCTGTGGGGAGCAACCGAGGACGCTGAGTTGAAATGGACACCCCTGGGGATGGGTCCTAACGTGCTTTTGTGTCTATGGAGACCTTGGAATGAAGCGGTGGCACTGGGGCCCAAAAGGGTTCTCCTAAACAAAGGCTTTGACACAGCTCCAACGTGCAAGTTTCCCATGTGTAGATGAGATGTTTTCTGATGGGTGAGTCAAGAAACAGCTATATGCTGCTTTTGAAATCCAGGCCTCTGAGGAGAGATGCCTGGAAACCAAAGCAATGGATCTGATTAGTGCCTAGGGGCCTGTTCTTTCCTTTTTACCTCTGGGGACATCTGTCTATGGGTCTGAGTGCAGGTAGGTGCTCAGTTGGGCTCAGATTGCCCCTGTTTTTCCTGGGAAGCCACCACTATTGAGATGGAACAGGGACTTTGGAGGTTTATCCTATGAGAAGGGTTGTGGCCATTGGAATGGGCACACACAATTCCCTTGGAGAGGGCAAGTACAGTCCTCAGGTTTGGCTCCAGGGGCCTGAGCCTGTAGGTTGTGTAGGCCAGGGCAGTTTGGACAGTTGTCTGAAAACACAAACTCGGCTTATGTTTCGGGTCATAGGTATGGCAGAACTGATCTACAGACCATGAGGAGAACTCTTCGGGATTTGAAAGAAGGGCGAGTGTGAGGCTCTGCTCAAGTTTTTATCCTGGATATCGTGTCACTCATTGTCGTTGAATTTCTGGGTGACTTCATGGGAAATGGACGAGTCTTACTCTTTGGCCCCGTCCAAAGAGTTTGCGGTCATTCTGTGGGCTGGAAGAAGTCCGTTTTTTTTGTTGTTGTTGTTTTTTTTTTTTTTAACCTCAGGTGTCCCACCAAATGATGGATTCCAGAGTAGAGCCCTGGGGAGGGGCGACTGGACAATCAGAAATCTGGTTAAAAATTGGGGCCTAGGGACATGTCAAGCCCATTATGACATCTAATGGTCCAGCCACTGAGAGGACTTACTAGAGGACAGGACTCATGCGGAGGGTCACAATGCGTGTGTATGCCCTCATCGCACTCAAGAATGGGCGGGGCCTCAGGGTGAATGCTGGTTTCTCCTACACTGAACGTGCCAACCACAAGGATTCTTGCCATGGGTAAGGAGGAATTCTGATTTCTGCATCACACTCACCCCTGGGCAGTGATTGGAGATAAGGTCTCGGTTCTGAAGCCTGAAAACTGAGGTAGGGAAGAGATGATGACCTAAGGCCATGGCGGGTTTTATGTGCTCAGTGTGCGGTCAGCTTTCTGGGTGTTGGTTAGGAGGTCCGGGCTCAGGTTTGTTCGACAGTGCATTAGTGCCCAGGTTACACTATATAATTTGGGTAAAGTCGATTGCTGTGTAGGTTTACCCTCATTTAAGGTGCCTGGGCAGCTCATGAGGCAATAATTTTTTTTTCTAGAGGGCAGGCAGAGTGCTGCATTGTGGGTCCGGAATTGCCAAACTTGAGGGATTCGGGGCCAGGAGTGTGCGGACGGAAGTCTGAGAAGACAAGCTAGACTTGGGTTTCAGGGCGAGGGCATGGCAGGTACCCCCTGCAGATCTGAACCAATATCTCATGCATCTGAAGTCAGGGCGAGGACCAGACGTTGGCTCAGGTTGGAGTTTCTGAGCATGACGGCCGCTTCATGAAGGGAGCGGAATCTCGAGGCCATTGAGGTTTTCCCACGTTGGGAGTTGTGGGATGCCCCCTTCAAGGATTCCTTCTGCGGGACAATTGAGACCTGTTGGACAGCTCCAGGACATCCCATATGGAATGACTCCAGAGCATCGTTCGCGGATGGATGCCTGGGAATCCCGCCTCGCATTCCAATTGTCTCCTAGCAACAAGACAGTTTAGATCTGATGGCTCTGCCGGAGCAAACGGGGTGGCTGAGTTGAAATGGACTTTCCTGAGGATGGGTCCTAATGTGTTTTTGTGTCCATGAGGGCCTTGGAATGGGGCGGTGGCACCGGGACCCTGAAGTACTCTCCTAAGCTTTGGACATGGCTCCCATGCACAGGTTTCCTTGTGGAGACGAGATGAGTTCTGATGGGTGCCTCAGGAAAACCCCTATGCTCGTATTGGAATCAGGCTTTTGAGGACACATGCCTGTAACCCAACGCAATGGATCCTATTATGGCCTAGGGTCCTGTCTGGTTCAATCTTCTTCTCTGGGGACATCCATCTATGGTATGAGTGGAGGTCGATTATCAGCTGGTGTCAGACAGCCCTTGTTTGTTCTGGGCGACCTACACTATTGGGATGGCCTCAGGGACCTTGGAGGTTTCTCCTAATTTGTACTATTTTGGACCATGGAATGGGCAGAATTCCCATGGATTGGTAGGCACAGTCCTAATGTGTGGCTCCATGGGCCCAGCCTGCAGGGTGGTTACCCAAGACTTTGAGGACAGAAGTCTGAAAACACAAACTCAGCTTAGATTAGGGGACGTAGGTATGGCAGGCCCGATCTACAAACCATGAGAAGAACTCTTCAGGATATGAAGAAATTGCTAGTCTGAGGCGCTTGCTCAGGCTTTTGTCTCTGGATTTTGTATCAGCGATGGCCGTGGAATGTCGGGGAGGCCTCATGGGCCATGGACGAATCTTCCTCTCTGGGGATTTGGCCCGATTCCCAATTGCTTTTCGTCAATCTGTGGGATGGGAGGACTCATTTCAGTTTTGTTACCTCAGGTGTCCCACCAAAAGAGGAATTCCAAAGCCAAGCCGTGGGGAAGACTGAAGGGTCAACCCGAACTATGGTTAAAAATTGGCGCCTGGGGGCATGGCAAGCCCAATATGCTATCTCTTCATCCAGCCACTGAGCGGCCTTATTTGAGGACTAGGCTCAGCCTGAGCGTCACAATGTGTGTTTGTGACCAATGTGGCCCGCGAGCATGGGCGGGGCCTCATGGGCCACACTGGTTTCAACTACACTGAAAGTTGGACAACATGCCAACCACAAGGTTTCTTGCCATGGGGAAGGAGTTCTGATTTCTGCATCACCTTCAACCCTGGGCAGTGATTGGAGATAAGGTCTAGGTTTTGAAACCTGAAAACCGAGGTTGGGAAGAGATGACGACCTAAGGCCATGGCGGCTCAATGTGCTCAGTGTGCGGCCAGCTGTCTGGGAGGGTCCAGGGGGTCCAGGCTCAAGCTGTGCCAGAAAGGGCATTAGTGCCCTGGTCAGCCTATGTATTTGGGGTACAGCCATGGTCGGTGCAGGTTGATCCTCATTTGGGGTTACTGGGTAGCCCCAGAGGACATGTTTTTCTTCTGGAGGGCCGGCAGAGTGCTGCATTGTAGTTCTGGATTGCCAAACTGGAGGGCTTGTGGGTCAGTAGTCTGACGACAAAAGTCTGAGAACACAAGCTAGGCTTAGGTTTCTGGGTGAGGCAATGGCACGCACAATCTACAGACCTGAATCGAGATCTCGTGCATCTGAAGTCAGGGCGAGGATCAGACGATCGCTCAGGTTGGAGTTTCTGTCCCTGATGGCCCCTTCATGAATGGGGGGGGCCTTCTCGAGGCCATGGGTGTTTTCCCACGATGGGAGTTGTGAGAAGCTCCAAACTGCAGAGAGTCTTCTGCAGGACAATTCAGACCTGTTGTTTGGCTCCAGGCCAATGATTCTGAGCAGGGTTCTAAGGATGGATGGCTGGGTAGCCCACCTCGCATTCCAATTGTCTCCTAGCAACAAGACAGGTTAGATCTCCTGGATCTGTGGGGAGCAACCGAGGACGGTGAGTTGAAATGGACACCCCTGGGGATGGGTCCTAACGTGCTTTTGTGTCTATGGAGACCTTGGAATGAAGCGGTGGCACTGGGGCCCAAAAGGGTTCTCCTAAACAAAGGCTTTGACACAGCTCCAACGTGCAAGTTTCCCATGTGTAGATGAGATGTTTTCTGATGGGTGAGTCAAGAAACAGCTATATGCTGCTTTTGAAATCCAGGCCTCTGAGGAGAGATGCCTGGAAACCAAAGCAATGAATCTGATTAGTGCCTAGGGGCCTGTTCTTTCCTTTTTACCTCTGGGGACATCTGTCTATGGGTCTGAGTGCAGGTAGGTGCTCAGTTGGGCTCAGATTGCCCCTGTTTTTCCTGGGAAGCCACCACTATTGAGATGGATCAGGGACTTTGGAGGTTTATCCTATGAGAAGGGTTGTGGCCATTGGAATGGGCACACACAATTCCCTTGGAGAGGGCAAGTACAGTCCTCAGGTTTGGCTCCAGGGGCCTGAGCCTGTAGGTTGTGTAGGCCAGGTCTGTTTGGACAGTTGTCTGAAAACACAAACTTGGCTTATGTTTCGGGTCATAGGTATGGCAGAACTGATCTACAGACCATGAGGAGAACTCTTCGGGATTTGAAAGAAGGGCGAGTGTGAGGCTCTGCTCAAGTTTTTGTCCTGGTATCGTGTCACTCATGGTCGTTGAATTTCTGGGTGACTTCATGGGAAATGGACGAGTCTTACTCTCTGGTGGTTTGGCCACGTCGACAGAGTTTGCGGTCATTCTGTGGGCTGGAAGAAGTCCGTTTTTTTTTTTGTTGTTGTTGTTGTTGTTTTTTTCTTTTTTAACCTCAGGTGTCCCACCAAATGATGGATTCCAGAGTAGAGCCCTGGGGAGGGGCGACTGGACAATCAGAAATCTGGTTAAAAATTGGGGCCTAGGGACATGTCAAGCCCATTATGACATATAATGGTCCAGCCACTGAGAGGTCTTACTAGAGGACAGGACTCATGCTGAGGGTCACAATGCGTGTGTATGCCCTCATCGCACTCAAGAATGGGCGGGACCTCATGGTGAATGCTGGTTTCTCCTACACTGAACGTGCCAACCACAAGGATTCTTGCCATGGGTAAGGAGGAATTCTGATTTCTGCATCACACTCACCCCTGGGCAGTGATTGGAGATAAGGTCTCGGTTCTGAAGCCTGAAAACTGAGGTAGGGAAGAGATGATGACCTAAGGCCATGGCGGGTTTTATGTGCTCAGTGTGCGGTCAGGTTTCTGGGTGTTGGTCAGGAGGTCCGGGCTCAGGTTTGTTCGACAGTGCATTAGTGCCCAGGTTACACTATATAATTTGGGTAGCGTCGAGTGCTGTGTAGGTTTACCCTCATTTAAGGTGCCTGGGCAGCTCATGAGGCAATATTTTTTTTTCTAGAGGGCGGGCAGAGTGCTGCATTGTGGGTCAGGAATTGCCAAACTTGAGGGATTCGGGGCCAGGAGTGTGCGGACGGAAGTCTGAGAAGACAAGCTAGACTTGGGTTTAAGGGCGAGGGCATGGCAGGTACCCCCTGCAGATCTGAACCAATATCTCATGCATCTGAAGTCAGGGCGAGGACCAGACGTTGGCTCAGGTTGGAGTTTCTGAGCATGACGGCCGCTTCATGAAGGGAGCGGAATCTCGAGGCCATTGAGGTTTTCCCACGTTGGGAGTTGTGGGATGCCCCCTTCAAGGATTCCTTCTGCGGGACAATTGAGACCTGTTGGACAGCTCCAGGACATCCCATATGGAATGACTCCAGAGCATCGTTCGCGGATGGATGCCTGGGAATCCCACCTCGCATTTCAATTGTCTCCTAGCAACAAGACAGTTTAGATCTGATGGCTCTGCCAGAGCAACCGCGGTGGCTGAGTTGAAATGGACTTTCCTGAGGATGGGTCCTAATGTGTTTTTGTGTCCATGAGGGCCTTGGAATGGGGCGGTGGCCCCGGGACCCTGAAGTACTCTCCTAAGCTTTGGACATGGCTCCCATGCACAGGTTTCCTTGTGGAGACGAGATGAGTTCTGATGGGTGCCTCAGGAAAACCACTATGCTCGTATTGGAATCAGGCTTTTGAGGACACATGCCTGTAACCCAAAGCAATGGATCCTATTATGCCCTAGGGTCCTGTCTGGTTCAATCTTCTTCTCTGGGGACATCCATCTATGGTATGAGTGGAGGGTGATTATCATCTGGTGTCAGACAGCCCTTGTTTGTTCCGGGCGACCTACACTATTGGGATGGCCTCAGGGACTTTGGAGGTTTCTCCTAATTTGTACTATTTTGGACCATGGAATGGGCAGAATTCCCATGGATTGGTAGGCACAGTCCTAATGTGTGGCTCCATGGGCCCAGCCTGCAGGGTGGTTGGCCCAAGACTTTGAGGACAGAAGTCTGAAAACACAAACTCAGCTTAGATTTGGGGACGTAGGTATGGCAGGCCCGATCTACAAACCATGAGAAGAACTCTTCAGGATATGAAGAAATTGCGAGTCTGAGGCGCTTGCTCAGGCTTTTGTCTCTGGATTTTGTATCAGCGATGGCCGTGGAATGTCGGGGAGGCCTCATGGGCCATGGACGAATCTTCCTCTCTGAGGATTTGGCCCGATTCCCAATTGCTTTTCGTCAATCTGTGGGATGGGAGGACTCATTTCAGTTTTGTTACCTCAGGTGTCCCACCAAAAGAGGAATTCCAAAGCCAAGCCGTGGGGAAGACTGAAGGGTCAACCCGAACTATGGTTAAAAATTGGGGCCTAGGGGCATGGCAAGCCCAATATGCTATCTCTTCATCCAGCCACTGAGAGGCCTTACTTGAGGACTGGGCTCAGCCTGAGCGTCACAATGTGTGTTTGTGACCAATGTGTCCTGCGAGCATGGGCGGGGCTTCATGGGCCACACTGGTTTCAACTACACTGAACGTTGGACAACATGCCAACCACAAGGTTTCTTGCCATGGGGAAGGAGTTCTGATTTCTGCATCACCTTCAACCCTGGGCAGTGATTGGAGATAAGGTCTAGGTTCTGAAACCTGAAAACCGAGGTTGGGAAGAGATGACGACCTAAGGCCTAGGCGGCTGGATGTGCTCAGTGTGCGGCCAGCTGTCTGGGAGGGTCCAGGGGGTCCAGGCTCAGGCTGTGTCAGAAAGGGCATTAGTGTCCTGGTCAGCCTATGTATTTGGTGTACAGCCAAGGTCGGTGCAGGTTGATCCTCATTTGGGGTTACTGGGTAGCCCCAGAGGACATGTTTTTCTTCTGGAGGGCCGGCAGAGTGCTGCATTGTAGTTCTGGATTGCCAAACTGGAGGGCTTGTGGGCCAGTAGTCTGACGACAAAAGTCTGAGAACACAAGCTAGGCTTAGGTTTCTGGGTGAGGCCATGGCAGGCACAATCTACAGACCTGAATCGAGATCTCGTGCATCTGAAGTCAGGGCGAGGATCAGACGATCGCTCAGGTTGGAGTTTCTGTCCCTGATGGCCCCTTCATGAATGGGGGGGGGGGCTTCTCGAGGCCATGGGTGTTTTCCCACGATGGGTGTTGTGAGAAGCTCCAAACTGCAGAGAGTCTTCTGCAGGACAATTGAGACCTGTTGTTTGGCTCCAGGCCAATGATTCTGAGCAGGGTTCTAAGGATGGATGGCTGGGTAGCCCACCTCGCATTCCAATTGTCTCCTAGCAACAAGACAGGTTAGATCTCCTGGATCTGTGGGGAGCAACCGAGGACGGTGAGTTGAAATGGACACCCCTGGGGATGGGTCCTAACGTGCTTTTGTGTCTATGGAGACCTTGGAATGAAGCGGTGGCACTGGGGCCCAAAAGGGTTCTCCTAAACAAAGGCTTTGACACAGCTCCAACGTGCAAGTTTCCCATGTGTAGATGAGATGTTTTCTGATGGGTGAGTCAAGAAACAGCTATATGCTGCTTTTGAAATCCAGGCCTCTGAGGAGAGATGCCTGGAAACCAAAGCAATGGATCTGATTAGTGCCTAGGGGCCTGTTCTTTCCTTTTTACCTCTGGGGACATCTGTCTATGGGTCTGAGTGCAGGTAGGTGCTCAGTTGGGCTCAGATTGCCCCTGTTTTTCCTGGGAAGCCACCACTATTGAGATGGATCAGGGACTTTGGAGGTTTATCCTATGAGAAGGGTTGTGGCCATTGGAATGGGCACACACAATTCCCTTGGAGAGGGCAAGTACAGTCCTCAGGTTTGGCTCCAGGGGCCTGAGCCTGTAGGTTGTGTAGGCCAGGGCTGTTTGGACAGTTGTCTGAAAACACAAACTCGGCTTATGTTTCGGGTCATAGGTATGGCAGAACTGATCTACAGAC
Organism: Mustela nivalis; assembly: GCF_964662115.1. Classification (NCBI taxonomy): domain Eukaryota; kingdom Metazoa; phylum Chordata; class Mammalia; order Carnivora; family Mustelidae; genus Mustela; species Mustela nivalis. The sequence continues at coordinate 752,469 of NW_028136258.1, read as the reverse complement.
CATGAGGAGAACTCTTCGGGATTTGAAAGAAGGGCGAGTGTGAGGCTCTGCTCCAGTTTTTGTCCTGGATATCGTGTCACTCATGGTCGTTGAATTTCTGGGTGACTTCATGGGAAATGGACGAGTCTTACTCTCTGGTGGTTTGGCCACGTCCAAAGAGTTTGCGGTCATTCTGTGGGCTGGAAGAAGTCCGTTTTTTTTTTGTTGTTGTTGTTGTTGTTGTTTTTTTCCTTTTTAACCTCAGGTGTCCCACCAAATGATGGATTCCAGAGTAGAGCCCTGGGGAGGGGCGACTGGACAATCAGAAATCTGGTTAAAAATTGGGGCCTAGGGACATGTCAAGCCCATTATGACATCTAATGGTCCAGCCACTGAGAGGACTTACTAGAGGACAGGACTCATGCTGAGGGTCACAATGCGTGTGTATGCCCTCATCGCACTCAAGAATGGGCGGGGCCTCAGGGTGAATGCTGGTTTCTCCTACACTGAACGTGCCAACCACAAGGATTCTTGCCATGGGTAAGGAGGAATTCTGATTTCTGCATCACACTCACCCCTGGGCAGTGATTGGAGATAAGGTCTCGGTTCTGAAGCCTGAAAACTGAGGTAGGGAAGAGATGATGACCTAAGGCCATGGCGGGTTTTATGTGCTCAGTGTGCGGTCAGCTTTCTGGGTGTTGGTTAGGAGGTCCGGGCTCAGGTTTGTTCGACAGTGCATTAGTGCCCAGGTTACACTATATAATTTGGGTAAAGTCGAGTGCTGTGTAGGTTTACCCTCATTTAAGATGCCTGGGCAGCTCATGAGGCAATAATTTTCTTTCTAGAGGGCAGGCAGAGTGCTGCATTGTGGGTCCGGAATTGCCAAACTTGAGCGATTCGGGGCCAGGAGTGTGAGGACGGAAGTCTGAGAAGACAACCTAGACTTGGGTTTCAGGGCGAGGGCATGGCAGGTACCCCCTGCAGATCTGAACCAATATCTCATGCATCTGAAGTCAGGGCGAGGATCAGACGTTGGCTCAGGTTGGAGTTTCTGAGCATGACAGCCGCTTCATGAAGGGAGCGGAATCTCGAGGCCATTGAGGTTTTCCCACGATGGGAGTTGTGGGATGCCCCCTTCAAGGATTCCTTCTGCGGGACAATTGAGACCTGTTGGACAGCTCCAGGACATCCCATATGGAATGACTCCAGAGCATCGTTCGCGGATGGATGCCTGGGAAGCCCGCCTCGCATTCCAATTGTCTCCTAGCAACAAGACAGTTTAGATCTGATGGCTCTGCCGGAGCAACCGCGGTGCCTGAGTTGAAATGGACTTTCCTGAGGATGGGTCCTAATGTGTTTTTGTGTCCATGAGGGCCTTGGAAGGGGGCGGTGGCACCGGGACCCTGAAGTACTCTCCTAAGCTTTGGACATGGCTCCCATGCACAGGTTTCCTTGTGGAGACGAGATGAGTTCTGATGGGTGCCTCAGGAAAACCCCTATGCTCGTATTGGAATCAGGCTTTTGAGGACACATGCCTGTAACCCAAAGCATGGATCCATTTATGGCCTAGGGTCCTGTCTGGTTCAATCTTCTTCTCTGGGGACATCCATCTATAGTATGAGTGGAGGTCGATTATCAGCTGGTGTCAGACAGCCCTTGTTTGTTCCGCGCGACCTACACTATTGGGATGGCCTCAGGGACTTTGGAGGTTTCTCCTAATTTGTAAAATTTTGGACCATGGAATGGGCAGAATTCCCATGGATTGGTAGGCACAGTCCTAATGTGTGGCTCCAGGGGCCCAGCCTGCAGGGTGGTTGGCCCAAGACTTTGAGGACAGAAGTCTGAAAACACAAACTCAGCTTAGATTTGGGGACGTAGGTATGGCAGGCCCGATCTACAAACCATGAGAAGAACTCTTCAGGATATGAAGAAAGTGTGAGTCTGAGGTGCTTGCTCAGGCTTTTGTCTCTGGATTTTGTATCAGCGATGGCCGTGGAATGTCGGGGAGGCCTCATGGGCCATGGACGAATCTTCCTCTCTGAGGATTTGGCCCGATTCCCAATTGCTTTTCGTCAATCTGTGGGATGGGAGGACTCATTTCAGTTTTGTTACCTCAGGTGTCCCACCAAAAGAGGAATTCCAAAGCCAAGCCGTGGGGAAGACTGAAGGGTCAACCCGAACTATGGTTAAAAATTGGGGCCTAGGGGCATGGCAAGCCCAATATGCTATCTCTTCATCCAGCCACTGAGAGGCCTTACTTGAGGACTGGGCTCAGCCTGAGCGTCACAATGTGTGTTTGTGAACAATGTGTCCTGCGAGCATGGGCAGGGCCTCATGGGCCACACTGGTTTCAACTACACTGAACGTTGGACAACATGCCAACCACAAGGTTTCTTGCCATGGGGAAGGAGTTCTGATTTCTGCATCACCTTCAACCCTGGGCAGTGATTGGAGATAAGGTCTAGGTTCTGAAACCTGAAAACCGATGTTGGGAAGAGATGACGACCTAAGGCCATGGCGACTCGAAGTGCTCAGTGTGCGGCCAGCTGTCTGGGAGGGTCCAGGGGGTCCAGGCTCAGGCTGTGTCAGAAAGGGCATTAGTGTCCTGGTCAGCCTATGTATTTGGGGTACAGCCAAGGTCGGTGCAGGTTGATCCTCATTTGGGGTTACTGGGTAGCCCCAGAGGACATGTTTTTCTTCTGGAGGGCCGGCAGAGTGCTGCATTGTAGTTCTGGATTGCCAAACTGGAGGGCTTGTGGGCCAGTAGTCTGACGACAAAAGTCTGAGAACACAAGCTAGGCTTAGGTTTCTGGGTGAGGCCAAGGCAGGCACAATCTACAGACCTGAATCGAGATCTCGTGCATCTGAAGTCAGGGCGAGGATCAGACGATCGCTCAGGTTGGAGTTTCTGTCCCTGATGGCCCCTTCATGAATGGGGGGGGGGCTTCTCGAGGCCATGGGTGTTTTCCCACGATGGGAGTTGTGAGAAGCTCCAAACTGCAGAGAGTCTTCTGCAGGACAATTCAGACCTGTTGTTTGGCTCCAGGCCAATGATTCTGAGCAGGGTTCTAAGGATGGATGGCTGGGTAGCCCACCTCGCATTCCAATTGTCTCCTAGCAACAAGACAGGTTAGATCTCCTGGATCTGTGGGGAGCAACCGAGGACGCTGAGTTGAAATGGACACCCCTGGGGATGGGTCCTAACGTGCTTTTGTGTCTATGGAGACCTTGGAATGAAGCGGTGGCACTGGGGCCCAAAAGGGTTCTCCTAAACAAAGGCTTTGACACAACTCCAACGAGCAAGTTTCCCATGTGTAGATGAGATGTTTTCTGATGGGTGAGTCAAGAAACACCTATATGCTGCTTTTGAAATCCAGGCCTCTGAGGAGAGATGCCTGGAAACCAAAGCAATGGATCTGATTAGTGCCTAGGGGCCTGTTCTTTCCTTTTTACCTCTGGGGACATCTGTCTATGGGTCTGAGTGCAGGTAGGTACTCAGTTGGGCTCAGATTGCCCCTGTTTTTCCTGGGAAGCCACCACTATTGAGATGGATCAGGGACTTTGGAGGTTTATCCTATGAGAAGGGTTGTGGCCATTGGAATGGGCACACACAATTCCCTTGGAGAGGGCAAGTACAGTCCTCAGGTTTGGCTCCAGGGGCCTGAGCCTGTAGGTTGTGTAGGCCAGGGCTGTTTGGACAGTTGTCTGAAAACACAAACTCGGCTTATGTTTCGGGTCATAGGTATGGCAGAACTGATCTACAGACCATGAGGAGAACTCTTCGGGATTTGAAAGAAGGGCGAGTGTGAGGCTCTGCTCCAGTTTTTGTCCTGGATATCGTGTCACTCATGGTCGTTGAATTTCTGGGTGACTTCATGGGAAATGGACGAGTCTTACTCTCTGGTGGTTTGGCCACGTCCAAAGAGTTTGCGGTCATTCTGTGGGCTGGAAGAAGTCCGTTTTTTTTTGTTGTTGTTGTTGTTGAGTTGTTTTCTTTTTTAACCTCAGGTGTCCCACCAAATGATGGATTCCAGAGTAGAGCCCTGGGGAGGGGCGACTGGACAATCAGAAATCTGGTTAAAAATTGGGGCCTAGGGACATGTCAAGCCCATTATGACATCTAATGGTCCAGCCACTGAGAGGACTTACTAGAGGACAGGACTCATGCTGAGGGTCACAATGCATGTGTATGCCCTCATCGCACTCAAGAATGGGCGGGGCCTCAGGGTGAATGCTGGTTTCTCCTACACTGAACGTGCCAACCACAAGGATTCTTGCCATGGGTAAGGAGGAATTCTGATTTCTGCATCACACTCACCCCTGGGCAGTGATTGGAGATAAGGTCTCGGTTCTGAAGCCTGAAAACTGAGGTAGGGAAGAGATGATGACCTAAGGCCATGGCGGGTTTTATGTGCTCAGTGTGCGGTCAGCTTTCTGGGTGTTGGTCAGGAGGTCCGGGCTCAGGTTTGTTCGACAGTGCATTAGTGCCCAGGTTACACTATATAATTTGGGTAACGTCGAGTGCTGTGTAGGTTTACCCTCATTTAAGGTGCCTGGGCAGCTCATGAGGCAATAATTTTTTTTCTAGAGGGCAGGCAGAGTGCTGCATTGTGGGTCCGGAATTGCCAAACTTGAGGGATTCGGGGCCAGGAGTGTGAGGACGGAAGTCTGAGAAGACAAGCTAGACTTGGGTTTCAGGGCGAGGGCATGGCAGGTACCCCCTGCAGATCTGAACCAATATCTCATGCATTTGAAGTCAGGGCGAGGATCAGACGTTGGCTCAGGTTGGAGTTTCTGAGCATGACGGCCGCTTCATGAAGGGAGCGGAATCTCGAGGCCATTGAGGTTTTCCCACGATGGGAGTTGTGGGATGCCCCCTTCAAGGATTCCTTCTGCGGGACAATTGAGACCTGTTGGACAGCTCCAGGACATCCCATATGGAATGACTCCAGAGCATCGTTCGCGGATGGATGCCTGGGAATCCCGCCTCGCATTCCAATTGTCTCCTAGCAACAAGACAGTTTAGATCTGATGGCTCTGCCGGAGCAACCGCGGTGGCTGAGTTGAAATGGACTTTCCTGAGGATGGGTCCTAATGTGTTTTTGTGTCCATGAGGGCCTTGGAATGGGGCGGTGGCACCGGGACCCTGAAGTACTCTCCTAAGCTTTGGACATGGCTCCCATGCAGAGGTTTCCTTGTGGAGACGAGATGAGTTCTGATGGGTGCCTCAGGAAAACCCCTATGCTCGTATTGGAATCAGGCTTTTGAGGACACATGCCTGTAACCCAAAGCAATGGATCCTATTATGGCCTAGGGTCCTGTCTGGTTCAATCTTCTTCTCTGGGGACATCCATCAATGGTATGAGTGGAGGGTGATTATCAGCTGGTGTCAGACAGACTTGTTTGTTCCGGGCAACCTACACTATTGGGATGGCCTCAGGGACTTTGGAGGTTTCTCCTAATTTGTACTATTTTGGACCATGGAATGGGCAGAATTCCCATGGATTGGTAGGCACAGTCCTAATGTGTGGCTCCATGGGCCCAGCCTGCAGGGTGGTTGGCGCAAGACTTTGAGGACAGAAGTCTGAAAACACAAACTCAGCTTAGATTTGGGGACGTAGGTATGGCAGGCCCGATCTACAAACCATGAGAAGAACTCTTCAGGATATGAAGAAATTGCGAGTCTGAGGCGCTTGCTCAGGCTTTTGTCTCTGGATTTTGTATCAGCGATGGCCGTGGAATGTCGGGGAGGCCTCATGGGCCATGGACGAATCTTCCTCTCTGAGGATTTGGCCCGATTCCCAATTGCTTTTCGTCAATCTGTGGGATGGGAGGACTCATTTCAGTTTTGTTACCTCAGGTGTCCCACCAAAAGAGGAATTCCAAAGCCAAGCCGTGGGGAAGACTGAAGGGTCAACCCGAACTATGGTTAAAAATTGGGGCCTAGGGGCATGGCAAGCCCAATATGCTATCTCTTCATCCAGCCACTGAGAGGCCTTACTTGAGGACTGGGCTCAGCCTGAGCGTCACAATGTGTGTTTGTGACCAATGTGTCCTGCGAGCATGGGCGGGGCTTCATGGGCCACACTGGTTTCAACTACACTGAACGTTGGACAACATGCCAACCACAAGGTTTCTTGCCATGGGGAAGGAGTTCTGATTTCTGCATCACCTTCAACCCTGGGCAGTGATTGGAGATAAGGTCTAGGTTCTGAAACCTGAAAACCGAGGTTGGGAAGAGATGACGACCTAAGGCCTAGGCGGCTGGATGTGCTCAGTGTGCGGCCAGCTGTCTGGGAGGGTCCAGGGGGTCCAGGCTCAGGCTGTGTCAGAAAGGGCATTAGTGTCCTGGTCAGCCTATGTATTTGGGGTACAGCCAAGGTCGGTGCAGGTTGATCCTCATTTGGGGTTACTGGGTAGCCCCAGAGGACATGTTTTTCTTCTGGAGGGCCGGCAGAGTGCTGCATTGTAGTTCTGGATTGCCAAACTGGAGGGCTTGTGGGCCAGTAGTCTGACGACAAAAGTCTGAGAACACAAGCTAGGCTTAGGTTTCTGGGTGAGGCCATGGCAGGCACAATCTACAGACCTGAATCGAGATCTCGTGCATCTGAAGTCAGGGCGAGGATCAGACGATCGCTCAGGTTGGAGTTTCTGTCCCTGATGGCCCCTTCATGAATGGGGGGGGGGGGCTTCTCGAGGCCATGGGTGTTTTCCCACGATGGGAGTTGTGAGAAGCTCCAAACTGCAGAGAGTCTTCTGCAGGACAATTGAGACCTGTTGTTTGGCTCCAGGCCAATGATTCTGAGCAGGGTTCTAAGGATGGATGGCTGGGTAGCCCACCTCGCATTCCAATTGTCTCCTAGCAACAAGACAGGTTAGATCTCCTGGATCTGTGGGGAGCAACCGAGGACGCTGAGTTGAAATGGACACCCCTGGGGATGGGTCCTAACGTGCTTTTGTGTCTATGGAGACCTTGGAATGAAGCGGTGGCACTGGGGCCCAAAAGGGTTCTCCTAAACAAAGGCTTTGACACAGCTCCAACGTGCAAGTTTCCCATGTGTAGATGAGATGTTTTCTGATGGGTGAGTCAAGAAACAGCTATATGCTGCTTTTGAAATCCAGGCCTCTGAGGAGAGATGCCTGGAAACCAAAGCAATGGATCTGATTAGTGCCTAGGGGCCTGTTCTTTCCTTTTTACCTCTGGGGACATCTGTCTATGGGTCTGAGTGCAGGTAGGTGCTCAGTTGGGCTCAGATTGCCCCTGTTTTTCCTGGGAAGCCACCACTATTGAGATGGAACAGGGACTTTGGAGGTTTATCCTATGAGAAGGGTTGTGGCCATTGGAATGGGCACACACAATTCCCTTGGAGAGGGCAAGTACAGTCCTCAGGTTTGGCTCCAGGGGCCTGAGCCTGTAGGTTGTGTAGGCCAGGGCTGTTTGGACAGTTGTCTGAAAACACAAACTCGGCTTATGTTTCGGGTCATAGGTATGGCAGAACTGATCTACAGACCATGAGGAGAACTCTTCGGGATTTGAAAGAAGGGCGAGTGTGAGGCTCTGCTCAAGTTTTTATCCTGGATATCGTGTCACTCATTGTCGTTGAATTTCTGGGTGACTTCATGGGAAATGGACGAGTCTTACTCTTTGGCCCCGTCCAAAGAGTTTGCGGTCATTCTGTGGGCTGGAAGAAGTCCGTTTTTTTTGTTGTTGTTGTTTTTTTTTTTTTTAACCTCAGGTGTCCCACCAAATGATGGATTCCAGAGTAGAGCCCTGGGGAGGGGCGACTGGACAATCAGAAATCTGGTTAAAAATTGGGGCCTAGGGACATGTCAAGCCCATTATGACATCTAATGGTCCAGCCACTGAGAGGACTTACTAGAGGACAGGACTCATGCGGAGGGTCACAATGCGTGTGTATGCCCTCATCGCACTCAAGAATGGGCGGGGCCTCAGGGTGAATGCTGGTTTCTCCTACACTGAACGTGCCAACCACAAGGATTCTTGCCATGGGTAAGGAGGAATTCTGATTTCTGCATCACACTCACCCCTGGGCAGTGATTGGAGATAAGGTCTCGGTTCTGAAGCCTGAAAACTGAGGTAGGGAAGAGATGATGACCTAAGGCCATGGCGGGTTTTATGTGCTCAGTGTGCGGTCAGCTTTCTGGGTGTTGGTTAGGAGGTCCGGGCTCAGGTTTGTTCGACAGTGCATTAGTGCCCAGGTTACACTATATAATTTGGGTAAAGTCGAGTGCTGTGTAGGTTTACCCTCATTTAAGGTGCCTGGGCAGCTCATGAGGCAATAATTTTTTTTTCTAGAGGGCAGGCAGAGTGCTGCATTGTGGGTCCGGAATTGCCAAACTTGAGGGATTCGGGGCCAGGAGTGTGAGGACGGAAGTCTGAGAAGACAAGCTAGACTTGGGTTTCAGGGCGAGGGCATGGCAGGTACCCCCTGCAGATCTGAACCAATATCTCATGCATCTGAAGTCAGGGCGAGGACCAGACGTTGGCTCAGGTTGGAGTTTCTGAGCATGACGGCCGCTTCATGAAGGGAGCGGAATCTCGAGGCCATTGAGGTTTTCCCACGTTGGGAGTTGTGGGATGCCCCCTTCAAGGATTCCTTCTGCGGGACAATTGAGACCTGTTGGACAGCTCCAGGACATCCCATATGGAATGACTCCAGAGCATCGTTCGCGGATGGATGCCTGGGAATCCCGCCTTGCATTCCAATTGTCTCCTAGCAACAAGACAGTTTAGATCTGATGGCTCTGCCGGAGCAAACGGGGTGGCTGAGTTGAAATGGACTTTCCTGAGGATGGGTCCTAATGTGTTTTTGTGTCCATGAGGACCTTGGAATGGGGCGGTGGCACCGGGACCCTGAAGTACTCTCCTAAGCTTTGGACATGGCTCCCATGCACAGGTTTCCTTGTGGAGACGAGATGAGTTCTGATGGGTGCCTCAGGAAAACCCCTATGCTCGTATTGGAATCAGGCTTTTGAGGACACATGCCTGTAACCCAACGCAATGGATCCTATTATGGCCTAGGGTCCTGTCTGGTTCAATCTTCTTCTCTGGGGACATCCATCTATGGTATGAGTGGAGGTCGATTATCAGCTGGTGTCAGACAGCCCTTGTTTGTTCTGGGCGACCTACACTATTGGGTGGCCTCAGGGACCTTGGAGGTTTCTACTAATTTGTACTATTTTGGACCATGGAATGGGCAGAATTCCCATGGATTGGTAGGCACAGTCCTAATGTGTGGCTCCATGGGCCCAGCCTGCAGGGTGGTTACCCAAGACTTTGAGGACAGAAGTCTGAAAACACAAACTCAGCTTAGATTAGGGGACGTAGGTATGGCAGGCCCGATCTACAAACCATGAGAAGAACTCTTCAGGATATGAAGAAATTGCTAGTCTGAGGCGCTTGCTCAGGCTTTTGTCTCTGGATTTTGTATCAGCGATGGCCGTGGAATGTCGGGGAGGCCTCATGGGCCATGGACGAATCTTCCTCTCTGGGGATTTGGCCCGATTCCCAATTGCTTTTCGTCAATCTGTGGGATGGGAGGACTCATTTCAGTTTTGTTACCTCAGGTGTCCCACCAAAAGAGGAATTCCAAAGCCAAGCCGTGGGGAAGACTGAAGGGTCAACCCGAACTATGGTTAAAAATTGGCGCCTGGGGGCATGGCAAGCCCAATATGCTATCTCTTCATCCAGCCACTGAGCGGCCTTATTTGAGGACTAGGCTCAGCCTGAGCGTCACAATGTGTGTTTGTGACCAATGTGGCCCGCGAGCATGGGCGGGGCCTCATGGGCCACACTGGTTTCAACTACACTGAAAGTTGGACAACATGCCAACCACAAGGTTTCTTGCCATGGGGAAGGAGTTCTGATTTCTGCATCACCTTCAACCCTGGGCAGTGATTGGAGATAAGGTCTAGGTTCTGAAACCTGAAAACCGAGGTTGGGAAGAGATGACGACCTAAGGCCATGGCGGCTCAATGTGCTCAGTGTGCGGCCAGCTGTCTGGGAGGGTCCAGGGGGTCCAGGCTCAAGCTGTGTCAGAAAGGGCATTAGTGCCCTGGTCAGCCTATGTATTTGGGGTACAGCCATGGTCGGTGCAGGTTGATCCTCATTTGGGGTTACTGGGTAGCCCCAGAGGACATGTTTTTCTTCTGGAGGGCCGGCAGAGTGCTGCATTGTAGTTCTGGATTGCCAAACTGGAGGGCTTGTGGGTCAGTAGTCTGACGACAAAAGTCTGAGAACACAAGCTAGGCTTAGGTTTCTGGGTGAGGCAATGGCACGCACAATCTACAGACCTGAATCGAGATCTCGTGCATCTGAAGTCAGGGCGAGGATCAGACGATCGCTCAGGTTGGAGTTTCTGTCCCTGATGGCCCCTTCATGAATGGGGGGGGCCTTCTCGAGGCCATGGGTGTTTTCCCACGATGGGAGTTGTGAGAAGCTCCAAACTGCAGAGAGTCTTCTGCAGGACAATTCAGACCTGTTGTTTGGCTCCAGGCCAATGATTCTGAGCAGGGTTCTAAGGATGGATGGCTGGGTAGCCCACCTCGCATTCCAATTGTCTCCTAGCAACAAGACAGGTTAGATCTCCTGGATCTGTGGGGAGCAACCGAGGACGGTGAGTTGAAATGGACACCCCTGGGGATGGGTCCTAACGTGCTTTTGTGTCTATGGAGACCTTGGAATGAAGCGGTGGCACTGGGGCCCAAAAGGGTTCTCCTAAACAAAGGCTTTGACACAGCTCCAACGTGCAAGTTTCCCATGTGTAGATGAGATGTTTTCTGATGGGTGAGTCAAGAAACAGCTATATGCTGCTTTTGAAATCCAGGCCTCTGAGGAGAGATGCCTGGAAACCAAAGCAATGAATCTGATTAGTGCCTAGGGGCCTGTTCTTTCCTTTTTACCTCTGGGGACATCTGTCTATGGGTCTGAGTGCAGGTAGGTGCTCAGTTGGGCTCAGATTGCCCCTGTTTTTCCTGGGAAGCCACCACTATTGAGATGGATCAGGGACTTTGGAGGTTTATCCTATGAGAAGGGTTGTGGCCATTGGAATGGGCACACACAATTCCCTTGGAGAGGGCAAGTACAGTCCTCAGGTTTGGCTCCAGGGGCCTGAGCCTGTAGGTTGTGTAGGCCAGGTCTGTTTGGACAGTTGTCTGAAAACACAAACTTGGCTTATGTTTCGGGTCATAGGTATGGCAGAACTGATCTACAGACCATGAGGAGAACTCTTCGGGATTTGAAAGAAGGGCGAGTGTGAGGCTCTGCTCAAGTTTTTGTCCTGGATATCGTGTCACTCATGGTCGTTGAATTTCTGGGTGACTTCATGGGAAATGGACGAGTCTTACTCTCTGGTGGTTTGGCCACGTCGACAGAGTTTGCGGTCATTCTGTGGGCTGGAAGAAGTCCGTTTTTTTTGTTGTTGTTGTTGTTGTTGTTTTTTTCTTTTTTAACCTCAGGTGTCCCACCAAATGATGGATTCCAGAGTAGAGCCCTGGGGAGGGGCGACTGGACAATCAGAAATCTGGTTAAAAATTGGGGCCTAGGGACATGTCAAGCCCATTATGACATATAATGGTCCAGCCACTGAGAGGTCTTACTAGAGGACAGGACTCATGCTGAGGGTCACAATGCGTGTGTATGCCCTCATCGCACTCAAGAATGGGCGGGACCTCATGGTGAATGCTGGTTTCTCCTACACTGAACGTGCCAACCACAAGGATTCTTGCCATGGGTAAGGAGGAATTCTGATTTCTGCATCACACTCACCCCTGGGCAGTGATTGGAGATAAGGTCTCGGTTCTGAAGCCTGAAAACTGAGGTAGGGAAGAGATGATGACCTAAGGCCATGGCGGGTTTTATGTGCTCAGTGTGCGGTCAGGTTTCTGGGTGTTGGTCAGGAGGTCCGGGCTCAGGTTTGTTCGACAGTGCATTAGTGCCCAGGTTACACTATATAATTTGGGTAGCGTCGAGTGCTGTGTAGGTTTACCCTCATTTAAGGTGCCTGGGCAGCTCATGAGGCAATATTTTTTTTTCTAGAGGGCGGGCAGAGTGCTGCATTGTGGGTCAGGAATTGCCAAACTTGAGGGATTCGGGGCTAGGAGTGTGCGGACGGAAGTCTGAGAAGACAAGCTAGACTTGGGTTTAAGGGCGAGGGCATGGCAGGTACCCCCTGCAGATCTGAACCAATATCTCATGCATCTGAAGTCAGGGCGAGGACCAGACGTTGGCTCAGGTTGGAGTTTCTGAGCATGACGGCCGCTTCATGAAGGGAGCGGAATCTCGAGGCCATTGAGGTTTTCCCACGTTGGGAGTTGTGGGATGCCCCCTTCAAGGATTCCTTCTGCGGGACAATTGAGACCTGTTGGACAGCTCCAGGACATCCCATATGGAATGACTCCAGAGCATCGTTCGCGGATGGATGCCTGGGAATCCCACCTCGCATTTCAATTGTCTCCTAGCAACAAGACAGTTTAGATCTGATGGCTCTGCCAGAGCAACCGCGGTGGCTGAGTTGAAATGGACTTTCCTGAGGATGGGTCCTAATGTGTTTTTGTGTCCATGAGGGCCTTGGAATGGGGCGGTGGCCCCGGGACCCTGAAGTACTCTCCTAAGCTTTGGACATGGCTCCCATGCACAGGTTTCCTTGTGGAGACGAGATGAGTTCTGATGGGTGCCTCAGGAAAACCCCTATGCTCGTATTGGAATCAGGCTTTTGAGGACACATGCCTGTAACCCAAAGCAATGGATCCTATTATGCCCTAGGGTCCTGTCTGGTTCAATCTTCTTCTCTGGGGACATCCATCTATGGTATGAGTGGAGGGTGATTATCATCTGGTGTCAGACAGCCCTTGTTTGTTCCGGGCGACCTACACTATTGGGATGGCCTCAGGGACTTTGGAGGTTTCTCCTAATTTGTACTATTTTGGACCATGGAATGGGCAGAATTCCCATGGATTGGTAGGCACAGTCCTAATGTGTGGCTCCATGGGCCCAGCCTGCAGGGTGGTTGGCCCAAGACTTTGAGGACAGAAGTCTGAAAACACAAACTCAGCTTAGATTTGGGGACGTAGGTATGGCAGGCCCGATCTACAAACCATGAGAAGAACTCTTCAGGATATGAAGAAATTGCGAGTCTGAGGCGCTTGCTCAGGCTTTTGTCTCTGGATTTTGTATCAGCGATGGCCGTGGAATGTCGGGGAGGCCTCATGGGCCATGGACGAATCTTCCTCTCTGAGGATTTGGCCCGATTCCCAATTGCTTTTCGTCAATCTGTGGGATGGGAGGACTCATTTCAGTTTTGTTACCTCAGGTGTCCCACCAAAAGAGGAATTCCAAAGCCAAGCCGTGGGGAAGACTGAAGGGTCAACCCGAACTATGGTTAAAAATTGGGGCCTAGGGGCATGGCAAGCCCAATATGCTATCTCTTCATCCAGCCACTGAGAGGCCTTACTTGAGGACTGGGCTCAGCCTGAGCGTCACAATGTGTGTTTGTGACCAATGTGTCCTGCGAGCATGGGCGGGGCTTCATGGGCCACACTGGTTTCAACTACACTGAACGTTGGACAACATGCCAACCACAAGGTTTCTTGCCATGGGGAAGGAGTTCTGATTTCTGCATCACCTTCAACCCTGGGCAGTGATTGGAGATAAGGTCTAGGTTCTGAAACCTGAAAACCGAGGTTGGGAAGAGATGACGACCTAAGGCCTAGGCGGCTGGATGTGCTCAGTGTGCGGCCAGCTGTCTGGGAGGGTCCAGGGGGTCCAGGCTCAGGCTGTGTCAGAAAGGGCATTAGTGTCCTGGTCAGCCTATGTATTTGGTGTACAGCCAAGGTCGGTGCAGGTTGATCCTCATTTGGGGTTACTGGGTAGCCCCAGAGGACATGTTTTTCTTCTGGAGGGCCGGCAGAGTGCTGCATTGTAGTTCTGGATTGCCAAACTGGAGGGCTTGTGGGCCAGTAGTCTGACGACAAAAGTCTGAGAACACAAGCTAGGCTTAGGTTTCTGGGTGAGGCCATGGCAGGCACAATCTACAGACCTGAATCGAGATCTCGTGCATCTGAAGTCAGGGCGAGGATCAGACGATCGCTCAGGTTGGAGTTTCTGTCCCTGATGGCCCCTTCATGAATGGGGGGGGGGGGGCTTCTCGAGGCCATGGGTGTTTTCCCACGATGGGAGTTGTGAGAAGCTCCAAACTGCAGAGAGTCTTCTGCAGGACAATTCAGACCTGTTGTTTGGCTCCAGGCCAATGATTCTGAGCAGGGTTCTAAGGATGGATGGCTGGGTAGCCCACCTCGCATTCCAATTGTCTCCTAGCAACAAGACAGGTTAGATCTCCTGGATCTGTGGGGAGCAACCGAGGACGGTGAGTTGAAATGGACACCCCTGGGGATGGGTCCTAACGTGCTTTTGTGTCTATGGAGACCTTGGAATGAAGCGGTGGCACTGGGGCCCAAAAGGGTTCTCCTAAACAAAGGCTTTGACACAGCTCCAACGTGCAAGTTTCCCATGTGTAGATGAGATGTTTTCTGATGGGTGAGTCAAGAAACAGCTATATGCTGCTTTTGAAATCCAGGCCTCTGAGGAGAGATGCCTGGAAACCAAAGCAATGGATCTGATTAGTGCCTAGGGGCCTGTTCTTTCCTTTTTACCTCTGGGGACATCTGTCTATGGGTCTGAGTGGAGGTAGGTGCTCAGTTGGGCTCAGATTGCCCCTGTTTTTCCTGGGAAGCCACCACTTTTGAGATGGATCAGGGACTTTGGAGGTTTATCCTATGAGAAGGGTTGTGGCCATTGGAATGGGCACACACAATTCCCTTGGAGAGGGCAAGTACAGTCCTCAGGTTTGGCTCCAGGGGCCTGAGCCTGTAGGTTGTGTAGGCCAGGGCTGTTTGGACAGTTGTCTGAAAACACAAACTCGGCTTATGTTTCGGGTCATAGGTATGGCAGAACTGATCTACAGACCATGAGGAGAACTCTTCGGGATTTGAAAGAAGGGCGAGTGTGAGGCTCTGCTCCAGTTTTTGTCCTGGATATCGTGTCACTCATGGTCGTTGAATTTCTGGGTGACTTCATGGGAAATGGACGAGTCTTACTCTCTGGTGGTTTGGCCACGTCCAAAGAGTTTGCGGTCATTCTGTGGGCTGGAAGAAGTCCGTTTTTTTTTTTTTTGTTGTTGTTGTTGTTGTTTTTTTCCTTTTTAACCTCAGGTGTCCCACCAAATGATGGATTCCAGAGTAGAGCCCTGGGGAGGGGCGACTGGACAATCAGAAATCTGGTTAAAAATTGGGGCCTAGGGACATGTCAAGCCCATTATGACATCTAATGGTCCAGCCACTGAGAGGACTTACTAGAGGACAGGACTCATGCTGAGGGTCACAATGCGTGTGTATGCCCTCATCGCACTCAAGAATGGGCGGGGCCTCAGGGTGAATGCTGGTTTCTCCTACACTGAACGTGCCAACCACAAGGATTCTTGCCATGGGTAAGGAGGAATTCTGATTTCTGCATCACACTCACCCCTGGGCAGTGATTGGAGATAAGGTCTCGGTTCTGAAGCCTGAAAACTGAGGTAGGGAAGAGATGATGACCTAAGGCCATGGCGGGTTTTATGTGCTCAGTGTGCGGTCAGCTTTCTGGGTGTTGGTTAGGAGGTCCGGGCTCAGGTTTGTTCGACAGTGCATTAGTGCCCAGGTTACACTATATAATTTGGGTAAAGTCGAGTGCTGTGTAGGTTTACCCTCATTTAAGATGCCTGGGCAGCTCATGAGGCAATAATTTTCTTTCTAGAGGGCAGGCAGAGTGCTGCATTGTTGGTCCGGAATTGCCAAACTTGAGCGATTCGGGGCCAGGAGTGTGAGGACGGAAGTCTGAGAAGACAACCTAGACTTGGGTTTCAGGGCGAGGGCATGGCAGGTACCCCCTGCAGATCTGAACCAATATCTCATGCATCTGAAGTCAGGGCGAGGATCAGACGTTGGCTCAGGTTGGAGTTTCTGAGCATGACAGCCGCTTCATGAAGGGAGCGGAATCTCGAGGCCATTGAGGTTTTCCCACGATGGGAGTTGTGGGATGCCCCCTTCAAGGATTCCTTCTGCGGGACAATTGAGACCTGTTGGACAGCTCCAGGACATCCCATATGGAATGACTCCAGAGCATCGTTCGCGGATGGATGCCTGGGAAGCCCGCCTCGCATTCCAATTGTCTCCTAGCAACAAGACAGTTTAGATCTGATGGCTCTGCCGGAGCAACCGCGGTGCCTGAGTTGAAATGGACTTTCCTGAGGATGGGTCCTAATGTGTTTTTGTGTCCATGAGGGCCTTGGAAGGGGGCGGTGGCACCGGGACCCTGAAGTACTCTCCTAAGCTTTGGACATGGCTCCCATGCACAGGTTTCCTTGTGGAGACGAGATGAGTTCTGATGGGTGCCTCAGGAAAACCCCTATGCTCGTATTGGAATCAGGCTTTTGAGGACACATGCCTGTAACCCAAAGCATGGATCCATTTATGGCCTAGGGTCCTGTCTGGTTCAATCTTCTTCTCTGGGGACATCCATCTATAGTATGAGTGGAGGTCGATTATCAGCTGGTGTCAGACAGCCCTTGTTTGTTCCGCGCGACCTACACTATTGGGATGGCCTCAGGGACTTTGGAGGTTTCTCCTAATTTGTAAAATTTTGGACCATGGAATGGGCAGAATTCCCATGGATTGGTAGGCACAGTCCTAATGTGTGGCTCCAGGGGCCCAGCCTGCAGGGTGGTTGGCCCAAGACTTTGAGGACAGAAGTCTGAAAACACAAACTCAGCTTAGATTTGGGGACGTAGGTATGGCAGGCCCGATCTACAAACCATGAGAAGAACTCTTCAGGATATGAAGAAAGTGTGAGTCTGAGGTGCTTGCTCAGGCTTTTGTCTCTGGATTTTGTATCAGCGATGGCCGTGGAATGTCGGGGAGGCCTCATGGGCCATGGACGAATCTTCCTCTCTGAGGATTTGGCCCGATTCCCAATTGCTTTTCGTCAATCTGTGGGATGGGAGGACTCATTTCAGTTTTGTTACCTCAGGTGTCCCACCAAAAGAGGAATTCCAAAGCCAAGCCGTGGGGAAGACTGAAGGGTCAACCCGAACTATGGTTAAAAATTGGGGCCTAGGGGCATGGCAAGCCCAATATGCTATCTCTTCATCCAGCCACTGAGAGGCCTTACTTGAGGACTGGGCTCAGCCTGAGCGTCACAATGTGTGTTTGTGAACAATGTGTCCTGCGAGCATGGGCAGGGCCTCATGGGCCACACTGGTTTCAACTACACTGAACGTTGGACAACATGCCAACCACAAGGTTTCTTGCCATGGGGAAGGAGTTCTGATTTCTGCATCACCTTCAACCCTGGGCAGTGATTGGAGATAAGGTCTAGGTTCTGAAACCTGAAAACCGATGTTGGGAAGAGATGACGACCTAAGGCCATGGCGGCTCGATGTGCTCAGTGTGCGGCCAGCTGTCTGGGAGGGTCCAGGGGGTCCAGGCTCAGGCTGTGTCAGAAAGGGCATTAGTGTCCTGGTCAGCCTATGTATTTGGGGTACAGCCAAGGTCGGTGCAGGTTGATCCTCATTTGGGGTTACTGGGTAGCCCCAGAGGACATGTTTTTCTTCTGGAGGGCCGGCAGAGTGCTGCATTGTAGTTCTGGATTGCCAAACTGGAGGGCTTGTGGGCCAGTAGTCTGACGACAAAAGTCTGAGAACACAAGCTAGGCTTAGGTTTCTGGGTGAGGCCAAGGCAGGCACAATCTACAGACCTGAATCGAGATCTCGTGCATCTGAAGTCAGGGCGAGGATCAGACGATCGCTCAGGTTGGAGTTTCTGTCCCTGATGGCCCCTTCATGAATGGGGGGGGGCTTCTCGAGGCCATGGGTGTTTTCCCACGATGGGAGTTGTGAGAAGCTCCAAACTGCAGAGAGTCTTCTGCAGGACAATTGAGACCTGTTGTTTGGCTCCAGGCCAATGATTCTGAGCAGGGTTCTAAGGATGGATGGCTGGGTAGCCCACCTCGCATTCCAATTGTCTCCTAGCAACAAGACAGGTTAGATCTCCTGGATCTGTGGGGAGCAACCGAGGACGCTGAGTTGAAATGGACACCCCTGGGGATGGGTCCTAACGTGCTTTTGTGTCTATTGAGACCTTGGAATGAAGCGGTGGCACTGGGGCCCAAAAGGGTTCTCCTAAACAAAGGCTTTGACACAGCTCCAACGTGCAAGTTTCCCATGTGTAGATGAGATGTTTTCTGATGGGTGAGTCAAGAAACAGCTATATGCTGCTTTTGAAATCCAGGCCTCTGAGGAGAGATGCCTGGAAACCAAAGCAATGGATCTGATTAGTGCCTAGGGGCCTGTTCTTTCCTTTTTACCTCTGGGGACATCTGTCTATGGGTCTGAGTGCAGGTAGGTGCTCAGTTGGGCTCAGATTGCCCCTGTTTTTCCTGGGAAGCCACCACTATTGAGATGGATCAGGGACTTTGGAGGTTTATCCTATGAGAAGGGTTGTGGCCATTGGAATGGGCACACACAATTCCCTTGGAGAGGGCAAGTACAGTCCTCAGGTTTGGCTCCAGGGGCCTGAGCCTGTAGGTTGTGTAGGCCAGGGCTGTTTGGACAGTTGTCTGAAAACACAAACTCGGCTTATGTTTCGGGTCATAGGTATGGCAGAACTGATCTACAGACCATGAGGAGAACTCTTCGGGATTTGAAAGAAGGGCGAGTGTGAGGCTCTGCTCCAGTTTTTGTCCTGGATATCGTGTCACTCATGGTCGTTGAATTTCTGGGTGACTTCATGGGAAATGGACGAGTCTTACTCTCTGGTGGTTTGGCCACGTCCAAAGAGTTTGCGGTCATTCTGTGGGCTGGAAGAAGTCCGTTTTTTTTTGTTGTTGTTGTTGTTGTTGTTGTTTTCTTTTTTAACCTCAGGTGTCCCACCAAATGATGGATTCCAGAGTAGAGCCCTGGGGAGGGGCGACTGGACAATCAGAAATCTGGTTAAAAATTGGGGCCTAGGGACATGTCAAGCCCATTATGACATCTAATGGTCCAGCCACTGAGAGGACTTACTAGAGGACAGGACTCATGCTGAGGGTCACAATGCATGTGTATGCCCTCATCGCACTCAAGAATGGGCGGGGCCTCAGGGTGAATGCTGGTTTCTCCTACACTGAACGTGCCAACCACAAGGATTATTGCCATGGGTAAGGAGGAATTCTGATTTCTGCATCACACTCACCCCTGGGCAGTGATTGGAGATAAGATCTCGGTTCTGAAGCCTGAAAACTGAGGTAGGGAAGAGATGATGACCTAAGGCCATGGCGGGTTTTATGTGCTCAGTGTGCGGTCAGCTTTCTGGGTGTTGGTCAGGAGGTCCGGGCTCAGGTTTGTTCGACAGTGCATTAGTGCCCAGGTTACACTATATAATTTGGGTAACGTCGAGTGCTGTGTAGGTTTACCCTCATTTAAGGTGCCTGGGCAGCTCATGAGGCAATAATTTTTTTTCTAGAGGGCAGGCAGAGTGCTGCATTGTGGGTCCGGAATTGCCAAACTTGAGGGATTCGGGGCCAGGAGTGTGAGGACGGAAGTCTGAGAAGACAAGCTAGACTTGGGTTTCAGGGCGAGGGCATGGCAGGTACCCCCTGCAGATCTGAACCAATATCTCATGCATCTGAAGTCAGGGCGAGGATCAGACGTTGGCTCAGGTTGGAGTTTCTGAGCATGACGGCCGCTTCATGAAGGGAGCGGAATCTCGAGGCCATTGAGGTTTTCCCACGTTGGGAGTTGTGGGATGCCCCCTTCAAGGATTCCTTCTGCGGGACAATTGAGACCTGTTGGACAGCTCCAGGACATCCCATATGGAATGACTCCAGAGCATCGTTCGCGGATGGATGCCTGGGAATCCCGCCTCGCATTCCAATTGTCTCCTAGCAACAAGACAGTTTAGATCTGATGGCTCTGCCGGAGCAACCGCGGTGGCTGAGTTGAAATGGACTTTCCTGAGGATGGGTCCTAATGTGTTTTTGTGTCCATGAGGGCCTTGGAATGGGGCGGTGGCACCGGGACCCTGAAGTACTCTCCTAAGCTTTGCACATGGCTCCCATGCAGAGGTTTCCTTGTGGAGACGAGATGAGTTCTGATGGGTGCCTCAGGAAAACCCCTATGCTCGTATTGGAATCAGGCTTTTGAGGACACATGCCTGTAACCCAAAGCAATGGATCCTATTATGGCCTAGGGTCCTGTCTGGTTCAATCTTCTTCTCTGGGGACATCCATCAATGGTATGAGTGGAGGGTGATTATCAGCTGGTGTCAGACAGACTTGTTTGTTCCGGGCAACCTACACTATTGGGATGGCCTCAGGGACTTTTGAGGTTTCTCCTAATTTGTACTATTTTGGACCATGGAATGGGCAGAATTCCATGGATTGGTAGGCACAGTCCTAATGTGTGGCTCCAGGGGCCCAGCTTGCAGGGTGGTTGGCCCAAGACTTTGAGGACAGAAGTCTGAAAACACAAACTCAGCTTAGATTTGGGGACGTAGGTATGGCAGGCCCGATCTACAAACCATGAGAAGAACTCTTCAGGATATGAAGAAAGTGCGAGCTGAGGTGCTTGCTCAGGCTTTTGTCTCTGGATTTTGTATCAGCGATGGCCGTGGAATGTCGGGGAGGCCTCATGGGCCATGGACGAATCTTCCTCTCTGAGGATTTGGCCCGATTCCCAATTGCTTTTCGTCAATCTGTGGGATGGGAGGACTCATTTCAGTTTTGTTACCTCAGGTGTCCCACCAAAAGAGGAATTCCAAAGCCAAGCCGTGGGGAAGACTGAAGGGTCAACCCGAACTATGGTTAAAAATTGGGGCCTAGGAGCATGGCAAGCCCAATATGCTATCTCTTCATCCAGCCACTGAGAGGCCTTACTTGAGGACTGGGCTCAGCCTGAGCGTCACAATGTGTGTTTGTGACCAATGTGTCCTGCGTCATGGGCGGGGCCTCATGGGCCACACTGGTTTCAACGACACTGAACGTTGGACAACATGCCAACCACAAGGTTTCTTGCCATGTGGAAGGAGTTCTGATTTCTGCATCACCTTCAAACCTGGGCAGTGATTGGAGATAAGGTCTAGGTTCTGAAACCTGAAAACCGAGGTTGGGAAGAGATGACGACCTGAGGCCATGGCGGCTCGATGTGCTCAGTGTGCGGCCAGCTGTCTGGGAGGGTCCAGGGGGTCCAGGCTCAGGCTGTGTCAGAAAGGGCATTAGTGCCCTGGTCAGCCTATGTATTTGGGGTACAGCCATGGTCGGTGCAGGTTGATCCTCATTTGGGGTTACTGGGTAGCCCCAGAGGACAATGTTTTTCTTCTGGAGGGCCGGCAGAGTGCTGCATTGTAGTTCTGGATTGCCAAACTGGAGGGCTTGTGGGCCAGTTGTCTGACGACAAAAGTCTGAGAACACAAGCTAGGCTTAGGTTTCTGGGTGAGGCCATGGCACACACAATCTACAGACCTGAATCGAGATCTCGTGCATCTGAAGTCAGGGCGAGGATCAGACGATCGCTCAGGTTGGAGTTTCTGTCCCTGATGGCCCCTTCATGAATGGGGGGGGCCTTCTCGAGGCCATGGGTGTTTTCCCACGATGGGAGTTGTGAGAAGCTCCAAACTGCAGAGAGTCTTATGCTGGACAATTGAGACCTGTTGTTTGGCTCCAGGCCAATGATTCTGAGCAGGGTTCTAAGGATGGATGGCTGGGTAGCCCACCTCGAATTCCAATTGTCTCCTAGCAACAAGACAGGTTAGATCTCCTGGATCTGTGGGGAGCAACCGAGGACACTGAGTTGAAATGGACACCCCTGGGGATGGGTCCTAACGTGCTTTTGTGTCTATGGAGGCCTTGGAATGAAGCGGTGGCACTGGGGCCCAAAAGGGTTCTCCTAAACAAAGGCTTTGACACAGCTCCAACGTGCAAGTTTCCCATGTGTAGATGAGATGTTTTCTGATGGGTGAGTCAAGAAACAGCTATATGCTGCTTTTGAAATCCAGGCCTCTGAGGAGAGATGCCTGGAAACCAAAGCAATGGATCTGATTAGTGCCTAGGGGCCTGTTCTTTCCTTTTTACCTCTGGGGACATCTGTCTATGGGTCTGAGTGCAGGTAGGTGCTCAGTTGGGCTCAGATTGCCCCTGTTTTTCCTGGGAAGCCACCACTATTGAGATGGATCAGGGACTTTGGAGGTTTATCCTATGAGAAGGGTTGTGGCCATTGGAATGGGCACACACAATTCCCTTGGAGAGGGCAAGTACAGTCCTCAGGTTTGGCTCCAGGGGCCTGAGCCTGTAGGTTGTGTAGGCCAGGGCTGTTTGGACAGTTGTCTGAAAACACAAACTCGGCTTATGTTTCGGGTCATAGGTATGGCAGAACTGATCTACAGACCATGAGGAGAACTCTTCGGGATTTGAAAGAAGGGCGAGTGTGAGGCTCTGCTCCAGTTTTTGTCCTGGATATCGTGTCACTCATGGTCGTTGAATTTCTGGGTGACTTCATGGGAAATGGACGAGTCTTACTCTCTGGTGGTTTGGCCACGTCCAAAGAGTTTGCGGTCATTCTGTGGGCTGGAAGAAGTCCGTTTTTTTTTGTTGTTGTTGTTGTTGTTGTTTTTTTCTTTTTTAACCTCAGGTGTCCCACCAAATGATGGATTCCAGAGTAGAGCCCTGGGGAAAGGCGACTGGACAATCAGAAATCTGGTTAAAAATTGGGGCCTAGGGACATGTCAAGCCCATTATGACATCTAATGGTCCAGCCACTGAGAGGACTTACTAGAGGACAGGACTCATGCTGAGGGTCACAATGCGTGTGTATGCCCTCATCGCACTCAAGAATGGGCGGGGCCTCAGGGTGAATGCTGGTTTCTCCTACACTGAACGTGCCAACCACAAGGATTCTTGCCATGGGTAAGGAGGAATTCTGATTTCTGCATCACACTCACCCCTGGGCAGTGATTGGAGATAAGGTCTCGGTTCTGAAGCCTGAAAACTGAGGTAGGGAAGAGATGATGACCTAAGGCCATGGCGGGTTTTATGTGCTCAGTGTGCGGTCAGCTTTCTGGGTATTGGTCAGGAGGTCCGGGCTCAGGTTTGTTCGACAGTGCATTAGTGCCCAGGTTACACTATATAATTTGGGTAAAGTCGAGTGCTGTGTAGGTTTACCCTCATTTAAGGTGCCTGGGCAGCTCATGAGGCAATAATATTTTTTCTAGAGGGCAGGCAGAGTGCTGCATTGTGGGTCCGGAATTGCCAAACTTGAGGGATTCGGGGCCAGGAGTGTGAGGACGGAAGTCTGAGAAGACAAGCTAGACTTGGGTTTCAGGGCGAGGGCATGGCAGGTACCCCATGCAGGTCTGAACCAATATCTCATGCATCTGAAGTCAGGGCGAGGATCAGACGTTGGCTCAGGTTGGAGTTTCTGAGCATGACGGCCGCTTCATGAAGGGAGCGGAATCTCGAGGCCATTGAGGTTTTCCCACGTTGGGAGTTGTGGGATGCCCCCTTCAAGGATTCCTTCTGCGGGACAATTGAGACCTGTTGGACAGCTCCAGGACATCCCATATGGAATGACTCCAGAGCATCGTTCGCGGATGGATGCCTGGGAAGCCCGCCTCGCATTCCAATTGTCTCCTAGCAATAAGACAGTTTAGATCTGATGGCTCTGCCGGAGCAACCGCGGTGGCTGAGTTGAAATGGACTTTCCTGAGGATGGGTCCTAATGTGTTTTTGTGTCCATGAGGGCCTTGGAATGGGGCGGTGGCACCGGGACCCTGAAGTACTCTCCTAAGCTTTGGACATGGCTCCCATGCACAGGTTTCCTTGTGGAGACGAGATGAGTTCTGATGGGTGCCTCAGGAAAACCCCTATGCTCGTATTGGAATCAGGCTTTTGAGGACACATGCCTGTAACCCAAAGCAATGGATCCTATTATGGCCTAGGGTCCTGTCTGGTTCAATCTTCTTCTCTGGGGACATCCATCTATGGTATGAGTGGAGGTCGATTATCAGCTGGTGTCAGACAGCCCTTGTTTGTTCCGGGCGACCTACACTATTGGGATGGCCTCAGGGACTTTGGAGGTTTCTCCTAATTTGTACTATTTTGGACCATGGAATGGGCAGAATTCCCATGGATAGGTAGGCACAGTCCTAATGTGTGGCTCCAGGGGCCCAGCCTGCAGGGTGTTTGGCCCAAGACTTTGAGGACAGAAGTCTGAAAACACAAACTCAGCTTAGATTTGGGGACGTAGGTATGGCAGGCCCGATCTACAAACCATGAGAAGAACTCTTCAGGATATGAAGAAAGTGCTAGTCTGAGGCGCTTGCTCAGGCTTTTGTCTCTGGATTTTGTATCAGCGATGGCCGTGGAATGTCGGGGAGGCCTCATGAGCCATGGACGAATCTTCCTCTCTGAGGATTTGGCCCGATTCCCAATTGCTTTTCGTCAATCTGTGGGATGGGAGGACTCATTTCAGTTTTGTTACCTCAGGTGTCCCACCAAAAGAGGAATTCCAAAGCCAAGCCGTGGGGAAGACTGAAGGGTCAACCCGAACTATGGTTAAAAATTGGGGCCTAGGGGCATGGCAAGCACAATATGCTATCTCTTCATCCAGCCACTGAGCGGCCTTACTTGAGGACTAGGCTCAGCCTGAGCGTCACAATGTGTGTTTGTGACCAATGTGGCCCGCGAGCATGTGCGGGGCCTCATGGGCCACAGTGGTTTCAACGACACTGAACGTTGGACAACATGCCAACCACAAGGTTTCCTGCCATGGGGAAGGAGTTCTGATTTTTGCATCACCTTCAAACCTGGGCAGTGATTGGAGATAAGGTCTAGGTTCTGAAACCTGAAAACCGAGGTTGGGAAGAGATGACGACCTAAGGCCATGGTGGCTCAATGTGCTCAGTGTGCGGCCAGCTGTCTGGGAGGGTCCAGGGGGTCCAGGCTCAGGCTGAGTCAGAAAGGGCATTAGTGACCTGGTCAGCCTATGTATTTGGGGTACAGCCATGGTCGGTGCAGTTTGATCCTCATTTGGGGATACTGGGTAGCCCCAGAGGACAATGTTTTTCTTCTGGAGGGCTGGCAGAGTGCTGCATTGTAGTTCTGGATTGCCAAACTGGAGGGCTTGTGGGCCAGTAGTCTGACGACAAAAGTCTGAGAACACAAGCTAGGCTTAGGTTTCAGGGTGAGGCCATGGCAGGCACAATCTACAGACCTGAATCGAGTTCTCATGCATCTGAAGTCACGGCGAGGATCAGACGATCGCTCAGTTTGGAGTTTCTGTCCCTGATGGCCCCTACATGAATGGGCGGGGGCATCACGAGGCCATGGGTGTTTTCCCACGATGGGAGTTGTTAGAAGCTCCAAAATGCAGAGAGTCTTCTGCATGAAATTGAGACCTGTTGTTTGGCTCCAGGCCAATGATTCTGAGCAGGGTTCTAAGGATGGATGGCTGGGTAGCCAACCTTGCATTCCAATTGTCTCTTAGCAACAAGACAGGTTAGATCTCCTGGATCTGTGGGAAGAAACCGAGGACACTGAGTTGAAATGGACACCCCTGAGGATGGGTCCTAACGTGCTTTTGTGTCTATGGAGACCTTGGAATGAAGCGGTGGCCCTGGGGCCCTAAAGGGTTCTAAACAAAGGCTTTGACACAGCTCCAACGTGCAAGTTTCCCATGTGTAGATGAGATGTTTTCTGATGGGTGAGTCAAGAAACAGCTATATGCTGCTTTTGAAATCCAGGCCTCTGAGGAGAGATGCCTGGAAACCAAAGCAATGGATCTGATTAGTGCCTAGGGGCCTGTTCTTTCCTTTTTACCTCTGGGGACATCTGTCTATGGGTCTGAGTGCAGGTAGGTGCTCAGTTGGGCTCAGATTGCCCCTGTTTTTCCTGGGCAGCCACCACTATTGAGATGGATCAGGGACTTTGGAGGTTTATCCTATGAGAAGGGTTGTGGCCATTGGAATGGGCACACACAATTCCCTTGGAGAGGGCAAGTACAGTCCTCAGGTTTGGCTCCAGGGGCCTGAGCCTGTAGGTTGTGTAGGCCAGGGCTGTTTGGACAGTTGTCTGAAAACACAAACTCGGCTTATGTTTCGGGTCATAGGTATGGCAGGACTGATCTACAGACCATGAGGAGAACTCTTCGGGATTTGAAGGAAGGGCGAGTGTGAGGCTCTGCTCAAGTTTTTATCCTGGATATCGTGTCACTCATGGTCGTTGAATTTCTGGGTGACTTCATGGGAAATGGACGAGTCTTAGTCTCTGGTGGTTTGGCCTTGTCCAAAGAGTTTGGGTTCATTCTGTGGGCTGGAAGAAGTCAGTTTTTTTTTTTTTTTTTTTTTTTTTTTTCTTTTTTAACCTCAGGTGTCCCACCAAATGATGGATTCCAGAGTAGAGCCCTGGGGAGGGGCGATTGGACAATCAGAAATCTGGTTAAAAATTGGGGCCTAGGGACATGTCAAGCCCATTATGACATCTAATGGTCCAGCCACTGAGAGGACTTACTAGAGGACAGGACTCATGCTGAGGGTCACAATGCGTGTGTATGCCCTCATCGCACTCAAGAATGGGCGGGGCCTCAGGGTGAATGCTGGTTTCTCCTACACTGAACGTGCCAACCACAAGGATTCTTGCCATGGGTAAGGAGGAATTCTGATTTCTGCATCACACTCACCCCTGGGCAGTGATTGGAGATAAGGTCTCGGTTCTGAAGCCTGAAAACTGAGGTAGGGAAGAGATGATGACCTAAGGCCATGGCGGGTTTTATGTGCTCAGTGTGCGGTCAGCTTTCTGGGTATTGGTCAGGAGGTCCGGGCTCAGGTTTGTTCGACTGTGCATTAGTGCCCAGGTGACACTATATAATTTGGGTAAAGTCGAGTGCTGTGTAGGTTTACCCTCATTTAAGGTGCCTGGGCAGCTCATGAGGCAATAATATTTTTTCTAGAGGGCAGGCAGAGTGCTGCATTGTGGGTCCGGAATTGCCAAACTTGAGGGATTCGGGGCCAGGAGTGTGAGGACGGAAGTCTGAGAAGACAAGCTAGACTTGGGTTTCAGGGCGAGGGCATGGCAGGTACCCCATGCAGATCTGAACCAATATCTCATGCATCTGAAGTCAGGGCGAGGATCAGACGTTGGCTCAGGTTGGAGTTTCTGAGCATGACGGCCGCTTCATGAAGGGAGCAGAATCTCGAGGCCATTGAGGTTTTCCCACGTTGGGAGTTGTGGGATGCCCCCTTCAAGGATTCCTTCTGCGGGACAATTGAGACCTGTTGGACAGCTCCAGGACATCCCATATGGAATGACTCCAGAGCACCGTTCGCGGATGGATGCCTGGGAAGCCCGCCTCGCATTCCAATTGTCTCCTAGCAACAAGACAGTTTAGATCTGATGGCTCTGCCGGAGCAACCGCGGTGGCTGAGTTGAAATGGACTTTCCTGAGGATGGGTCCTAATGTGTTTTTGTGTCCATGAGGGCCTTGGAATGGGGCGGTGGCACCGGGACCCTGAAGTACTCTCCTAAGCTTTGGACATGGCTCCATGCACAGGTTTCCTTGTGGAGACGAGATGAGTTCTGATGGGTGCCTCAGGAAAACTCCTATGCTCGTATTGGAATCAGGCTTTTGAGGACACATGCCTGTAACCCAAAGCAATGGATCCTATTATGGCCTAGGGTCCTGTCTGGTTCAATCTTCTTCTCTGGGGACATCCATCTATGGTATGAGTGGAGGTCGATTATCAGCTGGTGTCAGACAGCCCTTGTTTGTTCCGGGCGACCTACACTATTGGGATGGCCTCAGGGACTTTGGAGGTTTCTCCTAATTTGTACTATTTTGGACCATGGAATGGGCAGAATTCCCATGGATTGGTAGGCACAGTCCTAATGTGTGGCTCCAGGGGCCCAGCCTGCAGGGTGGTTGGCCCAAGACTTTGAGGACAGAAGTCTGAAAACACAAACTCAGCTTAGATTTGGGGACGTAGGTATGGCAGGCCCGATCTACAAACCATGAGAAGAACTCTTCAGGATATGAAGAAAGTGCGAGTCTGAGGCGCTTGCTCAGGCTTTTGTCTCTGGATTTTGTATCAGCGATGGCCGTGGAATGTCGGGGAGGCCTCATGGGCCATGGACGAATCTTCCTCTCTGAGGATTTGGCCCGATTCCCAATTGCTTTTCGTCAATCTGTGGGATGGGAGGACTCATTTCAGTTTTGTTACCTCAGGTGTCCCACCAAAAGAGGAATTCCAAAGCCAAGCCGTGGGGAAGACTGAAGGGTCAACCCGAACTATGGTTAAAAATTGGGGCCTAGGGGCATGGCAAGCCCAATATGCTATCTCTTCATCCAGCCACTGAGCGGCCTTACTTGAGGACTGGGCTCAGCCTGAGCGTCACAATGTGTGTTTGTGACCAATGTGTCCCGCGAGCATGGGCGGGGCCTCATGGGCCACACTGGTTTCAACTACACTGAACGTTGGACAACATGCCAACCACAAGGTTTCCTGCCATGGGGAAGGAGTTCTGATTTCTGCATCACCTTCTACCCTGGGCAGTGATTGGAGATAAGGTCTAGGTTCTGAAACCTGAAAACCGAGGTTGGGAAGAGTTGACGACCTAAGGCCATGGCGGTTCGATGTGCTCAGTGTGCGGCCAGCTGTCTGGGAGGGTCCAGGGGTTCCAGGCTCAGGCTGTGTCAGAAAGGGCATTAGTGACCTGGTCAGCCTATGTATTTGGGGTACAGCCGTGGTCGGTGCAGGTTATCCTCATTTGGGGTTACTGGGTAGCCCCAGAGGACAATGTTTTTCTTCTGGAGGGCCGGCAGAGTGCTGCATTGTAGTTCTGGATTGCCAAACTGGAGGGCTTGTGGGCCAGTAGTCTGACGACAAAAGTCTGAGAACACAAGCTAGGCTTAGGTTTCTGGGTGAGGCCATGGCAGGCACAATCTACAGACCTGAAACGATATCTCGTGCATCTGAAGTCAGGGCAGGATCAGACGATCGCTCAGGTTGGAGTTTCTGTCCCTGATGGCCCCTTCATGAATGCGGGGGGGGGGGCTTCACGAGGCCATGGGTGTTTTCCCACGATGGGAGTTGTGAGAAGCTCCAAACTGCAGAGAGTCTTCTGCAGGACAATTGAGACCTGTTGTTTGGCTCCAGGCCAATGATTCTGAGCAGGGTTCTAAGGATGGATGGCTGGGTAGCCCACCTCGCATTCCAATTGTATCCTAGCAACAAGACAGGTTAGATCTCCTGGATATGGGGAGCAACCGGGGACGCTGAGTTGAAATGGACACCCCTGGGGATGGGTCCTAACGTGCTTTTGTGTCTATGGAGACCTTGGAATGAAGCGGTGGCACTGGAGCCCAAAAGGGTTCTCCTAAACAAAGGCTTTGACACAGCTCCAACGTGCAAGTGTCCCATGTGTAGATGAGATGTTTTCTGATGGGTGAAACAAGAAAAAGCAATATGCTGCTTTTGAAATCCAGGCCTCTGAGGAGAGATGCCTGGAAACCAAAGCAATGGATCTGATTAGTGCCTAGGGGCCTGTTCTTTCCTTTTTACCTCTGGGGACATCTGTCTATGGGTCTGAGTGCAGGTAGGTGCTCAGTTGGGCTCAGATTGCCCCTGTTTTTCCTGGGAAGCCACCACTATTGAGATGGATCAGGGACTTTGGAGGTTTATCCTATGAGAAGGGTTGTGGCCATTGGAATGGGCACACACAATTCCCTTGGAGAGGGCAAGTACAGTCCTCAGGTTTGGCTCCAGGGGCCTGAGCCTGTAGGTTGTGTAGGCCAGGGCTGTTTGGACAGTTGTCTGAAATCACAAACTCGGCTTATGTTTCGGGTCATAGGTATGGCAGGACTGATCTACAGACCATGAGGAGAACTCTTCGGGATTTGAAAGAAGGGCGAGTGTGAGGCTCTGCTCAAGTTTTTGTCCTGGATATCGTGTCACTCATGGTCGTTGAATTTCTGGGTACTTCATTGGAAATGGACGAGTCTTACTCTCTGGTGGTTTGGCCACGTCCAAAGAGTTTGCGTTCATTCTGTGGGCTGGAAGAAGTCAGTTTTTTTTTTGTTGTGTTGTTGTTGTTTTTTTCTTTTTTAACCTCAGGTGTCCCACCAAATGATGGATTCCAGAGTAGAGCCCTGGGGAGGGGTGACTGGATAATCAGAAATCTGGTTAAAAATTGGGGCCTAGGGACATGTCAAGCCCATTATGACATCTAATGGTCCAGCCACTGAGAGGACTTACTAGAGGACAGGACTCATGCTGAGGGTCACAATGCGTGTGTATGCCCTCGTCGCACTCAAGAATGGGCGGGGCCTCAGGGTGAATTCTGGTTTCTCCTACACTGAACGTTGGACAATGTGCCAACCACAAGGGTTCTTGCCATGGGTAAGGAGGAGTTCTGATTTCTGCATCACACTCACCCCTGGGCAGTGATTGGAGATAAGGTCTCGGTTCTGAAGCCTGAAAACTGAGGTAGGGAAGAGATGATGACCTAAGGCCATGGCGGGTTTTATGTGTTCAGTGTGCGGTCAGCTTTCTGGGTGTTGGTCAGGAGGTCCGGGCTCACGTTGTGTTCGACAGTGCATTAGTGCCCAGGTTTGAATATATAATTTGGGTAAAGTCGAGTGCTGTGTAGGTTTACCCTCATTTAAGGTGCCTGGGCAGCTCATGAGGCAATAATTTTTTTTCTAGAGGGCAGGCAGAGTGCTGCATTGTGGGTCCGGAATTGCCAAACTTGAGGGATTCGGGGCCAGGAGTGTGAGGACGGAAGTCTGAGAAGACAAGCTAGACTTGGGTTTCAGGGCGAGGGCACGGCAGGTACCCCCTGCAGATCTGAACCAATATCTCATGTATCTGAAGTCAGGGCGAGGATCAGACGTTGGCTCAGGTTGGAGTTTCTGAGCATGACGGCCGCTTCATGAAGGGAGCGGAATCTCGAGGCCATTGAGGTTTTCCCACGTTGGGAGTTGTGGGATGCCCCCTTCAAGGATTCCTTCTGCGGGACAATTGAGACCTGTTAGACAACTCCAGGACATCCCATATGGAATGACTCCAGAGCACCGTTCGCGGATGGATGCCTGGGAATCCCGCCTCGCATTCCAATTGTCTCCTAGCAACAAGACAGTTTAGATCTGATGGCTCTGCCGGAGCAACCGCGGTGGCTGAGTTGAAATGGACTTTCCTGAGGATGGGTCCTAATGTGTTTTTGTGTCCATGAGGGCCTTGGAATGGGGCGGTGGCACCGGGACCCTGAAGTACTCTCCTAAGCTTTGGACATGGCTCCCATGCACAGGTTTCCTTGTGGAGACGAGATGAGTTCTGATGGGTGCCTCAGGAAAACTCCTATGCTCGTATTGGAATCAGGCTTTTGAGGACACATGCCTGTAACCCAAAGCAATGGATCCTATTATGGCCTAGGGTCCTGTCTGGTTCAATCTTCTTCTCTAGGGACATCCATCTATGGTATGAGTGGAGGTCGATTATCAGCTGGTGTCAGACAGCCCTTGTTTGTTCCGGGCGACCTACACTATTGGGATGGCCTCAGGGACTTTGGAGGTTTCTCCTAATTTGTACTATTTTGGACCATGGAATGGGCAGAATTCCCATGGATTGGTAGGCACAGTCCTAATGTGTGGCTCCAGGGGCCCAGCCTGCAGGGTGGTTGGCCCAAGACTTTGAGGACAGAAGTCTGAAAACACAAACTCAGCTTAGATTTGGGGACGTAGGTATGGCAGGCCCGATCTACAAACCATGAGAAGAACTCTTCAGGATATGAAGAAAGTGCGAGTCTGAGGCGCTTGCTCAGGCTTTTGTCTCTGGATTTTGTATCAGCGATGGCCGTGGAATGTCGGGGAGGCCTCATGGGCCATGGACGAATCTTCCTCTCTGAGGATTTGGCCCGATTCCCAATTGCTTTTCGTCAATCTGTGGGATGGGAGGACTCATTTCAGTTTTGTTACCTCAGGTGTCCCACCAAAAGAGGAATTCCAAAGCCAAGCCGTGGGGAAGACTGAAGGGTCAACCCGAACTATGGTTAAAAATTGGGGCCTAGGGGCATGGCAAGCCCAATATGCTATCTCTTCATCCAGCCACTGAGCGGCCTTACTTGAGGACTGGGCTCAGCCTGAGCGTCACAATGTGTGTTTGTGACCAATGTGTCCCGCGAGCATGGGCGGGGCCTCATGGGCCACACTGGTTTCAACTACACTGAACGTTGGACAACATGCCAACCACAAGGTTTCCTGCCATGGGGAAGGAGTTCTGATTTCTGCATCACCTTCTACCCTGGGCAGTGATTGGAGATAAGGTCTAGGTTCTGAAACCTGAAAACCGAGGTTGGGAAGAGTTGACGACCTAAGGCCATGGCGGTTCGATGTGCTCAGTGTGCGGCCAGCTGTCTGGGAGGGTCCAGGGGTTCCAGGCTCAGGCTGTGTCAGAAAGGGCATTAGTGACCTGGTCAGCCTATGTATTTGGGGTACAGCCATGGTCGGTGCAGATTATCCTCATTTGGGGTTACTGGGTAGCCCCAGAGGACAATGTTTTTCTTCTGGAGGGCCGGCAGAGTGCTGCATTGTAGTTCTGGATTGCCAAACTGGAGGGCTTGTGGGCCAGTAGTCTGACGACAAAAGTCTGAGAACACAAGCTAGGCTTAGGTTTCTGGGTGAGGCCATGGCAGGCACAATCTACAGACCTGAAACGATATCTCGTGCATCTGAAGTCAGGGCAGGATCAGACGATCGCTCAGGTTGGAGTTTCTGTCCCTGATGGCCCCTTCATGAATGCGGGGGGGGGGGGCTTCACGAGGCCATGGGTGTTTTCCCACGATGGGAGTTGTGAGAAGCTCCAAACTGCAGAGAGTCTTCTGCAGGACAATTGAGACCTGTTGTTTGGCTCCAGGCCAATGATTCTGAGCAGGGTTCTAAGGATGGATGGCTGGGTAGCCCACCTCGCATTCCAATTGTATCCTAGCAACAAGACAGGTTAGATCTCCTGGATATGGGGAGCAACCGGGGACGCTGAGTTGAAATGGACACCCCTGGGGATGGGTCCTAACGTGCTTTTGTGTCTATGGAGACCTTGGAATGAAGCGGTGGCACTGGAGCCCAAAAGGGTTCTCCTAAACAAAGGCTTTGACACAGCTCCAACGTGCAAGTGTCCCATGTGTAGATGAGATGTTTTCTGATGGGTGAAACAAGAAAAAGCAATATGCTGCTTTTGAAATCCAGGCCTCTGAGGAGAGATGCCTGGAAACCAAAGCAATGGATCTGATTAGTGCCTAGGGGCCTGTTCTTTCCTTTTTACCTCTGGGGACATCTGTCTATGGGTCTGAGTGCAGGTAGGTGCTCAGTTGGGCTCAGATTGCCCCTGTTTTTCCTGGGAAGCCACCACTATTGAGATGGATCAGGGACTTTGGAGGTTTATCCTATGAGAAGGGTTGTGGCCATTGGAATGGGCACACACAATTCCCTTGGAGAGGGCAAGTACAGTCCTCAGGTTTGGCTCCAGGGGCCTGAGCCTGTAGGTTGTGTAGGCCAGGGCTGTTTGGACAGTTGTCTGAAATCACAAACTCGGCTTATGTTTCGGGTCATAGGTATGGCAGGACTGATCTACAGACCATGAGGAGAACTCTTCGGGATTTGAAAGAAGGGCGAGTGTGAGGCTCTGCTCAAGTTTTTGTCCTGGATATCGTGTCACTCATGGTCGTTGAATTTCTGGGTACTTCATTGGAAATGGACGAGTCTTACTCTCTGGTGGTTTGGCCACGTCCAAAGAGTTTGCGTTCATTCTGTGGGCTGGAAGAAGTCAGTTTTTTTTTTTGTTGTGTTGTTGTTGTTTTTTTCTTTTTTAACCTCAGGTGTCCCACCAAATGATGGATTCCAGAGTAGAGCCCTGGGGAGGGGTGACTGGATAATCAGAAATCTGGTTAAAAATTGGGGCCTAGGGACATGTCAAGCCCATTATGACATCTAATGGTCCAGCCACTGAGAGGACTTACTAGAGGACAGGACTCATGCTGAGGGTCACAATGCGTGTGTATGCCCTCGTCGCACTCAAGAATGGGCGGGGCCTCAGGGTGAATTCTGGTTTCTCCTACACTGAACGTTGGACAATGTGCCAACCACAAGGGTTCTTGCCATGGGTAAGGAGGAGTTCTGATTTCTGCATCACACTCACCCCTGGGCAGTGATTGGAGATAAGGTCTCGGTTCTGAAGCCTGAAAACTGAGGTAGGGAAGAGATGATGACCTAAGGCCATGGCGGGTTTTATGTGTTCAGTGTGCGGTCAGCTTTCTGGGTGTTGGTCAGGAGGTCCGGGCTCACGTTGTGTTCGACAGTGCATTAGTGCCCAGGTTTGACTATATAATTTGGGTAAAGTCGATTGCTGTGTAGGTTTACCCTCATTTAAGGTGCCTGGGCAGCTCATGAGGCAATAATTTTTTTTCTAGAGGGCAGGCAGAGTGCTGCATTGTGGGTCCGGAATTGCCAAACTTGAGGGATTCGGGGCCAGGAGTGTGAGGACGGAAGTCTGAGAAGACAAGCTAGACTTGGGTTTCAGGGCGAGGGCACGGCAGGTACCCCCTGCAGATCTGAACCAATATCTCATGTATCTGAAGTCAGGGCGAGGATCAGACGTTGGCTCAGGTTGGAGTTTCTGAGCATGACGGCCGCTTCATGAAGGGAGCGGAATCTCGAGGCCATTGAGGTTTTCCCACGTTGGGAGTTGTGGGATGCCCCCTTCAAGGATTCCTTCTGCGGGACAATTGAGACCTGTTAGACAACTCCAGGACATCCCATATGGAATGACTCCAGAGCACCGTTCACGGATGGATGCCTGGGAATCCCGCCTCGCATTCCAATTGTCTCCTAGCAACAAGACAGTTTAGATCTGATGGCTCTGCCGGAGCAACCGCGGTGGCTGAGTTGAAATGGACTTTCCTGAGGATGGGTCCTAATGTGTTTTTGTGTCCATGAGGGCCTTGGAATGGGGCGGTGGCACCGGGACCCTGAAGTACTCTCCTAAGCTTTGGACATGGCTCCCATGCACAGGTTTCCTTGTGGAGACGAGATGAGTTCTGATGGGTGCCTCAGGAAAACTCCTATGCTCGTATTGGAATCAGGCTTTTGAGGACACATGCCTGTAACCCAAAGCAATGGATCCTATTATGGCCTAGGGTCCTGTCTGGTTCAATCTTCTTCTCTGGGGACATCCATCTATGGTATGAGTGGAGGTCGATTATGAGCTGGTGTCAGACAGCCCTTGTTTGTTCCGGGCGACCTACACTATTGGGATGGCCTCAGGGACTTTGGAGGTTTCTCCTAATTTGTACTATTTTGGACCATGGAATGGGCAGAATTCCCATGGATTGGTAGGCACAGTCCTAATGTGTGGCTCCAGGGGCCCAGCCTGCAGGGTGGTTGGCCCAAGACTTTGAGGACAGAAGTCTGAAAACACAAACTCAGCTTAGATTTGGGGACGTAGGTATGGCAGGCCCGATCTACAAACCATGAGAAGAACTCTTCAGGATATGAAGAAAGTGCTAGTCTGAGGCGCTTGCTCAGGCTTTTGTCTCTGGATTTTGTATCAGCGATGGCCGTGGAATGTCGGGGAGGCCTCAAGGGCCATGGACGAATCTTCCTCTCTGAGGATTTGGCCCGATTCCCAATTGCTTTTCGTCAATCTGTGGGATGGGAGGACTCATTTCAGTTTTGTTACCTCAGGTGTCCCACCAAAAGAGGAATTCCAAAGCCAAGCCGTGGGGAAGACTGAAGAATCAACCCGAAATATGGTTAAAAATTGGGGCCTAGGGGCATGGCAAGCCCAATATGCTATCTCTTCATCCAGCCACTGAGCGGCCTTACTTGAGGACTAGGCTCAGCCTGAGCGTCACAATGTGTGTTTGTGACCAATGTGGCCCGCGAGCATGGGCGGGGCCTCATGGGCCTCAATGGTTTCAACGACACTGAACGTTGGACAACATGCCAACCACAAGGTTTCTTGCCATGGGGAAGGAGTTCTGATTTCTGCATCACCTTCAACCCTGGGCAGTGATTGGAGATATGGTCTAGATTCTGAAACCTGAAAACCGAGGTTGGGAAGAGATGACGACCTAAGGCCATGGCGGCTCGATGTGCTCAGTGTGCGGCCAGCTGTCTGAAAGGGGCCAGGGGGTCCAGGCTCAGGCTGTGTCAGAAAGGGCATTAGTGACCAGGTCAGCCTATGTATTTGGGGTACAGCCATGGTCGGTGCAGTTTGATCCTCATTTGGGGTTACTGGGTAGCCCCAGAGGACAATGTTTTTCTTCTGGAGGGCTGGCAGAGTGCTGCATTGTAGTTCTGGATTGCCAAACTGGAGGGCTTGTGGGCCAGTAGTTTGACGACAAAAGTCTGAGAACACAAGCTAGGCTTAGGTTTCTGGGTGAGGCCATGGCAGGCACAATCTACAGACCTGAATCGAGATCTCGTTCATCTGAAGTCAGGGCAGGATCAGACGATCGCTCAGGTTGGAGTTTCTGTCCCTGATGGCCCCTTCATGAATGGGGGGGGGGCATCACGAGGCCATGGGTGTTTTCCCACGATGGGAGTTGTGAGAAGCTCCAAACTGCAGAGAGTCTTCTGCAGGACTATTGAGACCTGTTGTTTGGCTCCAGGCCAATGATTCTGAGCAGGGTTCTAAGGATGGATGGCTGGGTAGCCCACCTTGCATTCCAATTGTCTCCTAGCAACAAGACAGGTTAGATCTCCTGGATCTGTGGGGAGCTACCGAGGATGCTGAGTTGAAATGCACACCCCTGGGGATGGGTCCGAATGTGCTTTTGTGTCTATGGAGACCTTGGAATGAAGCGGTGGCACTGGGGCCCT
The DNA here is from genome assembly GCF_964662115.1 of Mustela nivalis. NCBI lineage: Eukaryota > Metazoa > Chordata > Mammalia > Carnivora > Mustelidae > Mustela > Mustela nivalis. Next base: position 715,546 of record NW_028136258.1, on the reverse strand, counting down.
AAAGGGTTCTCCTAAACAAAGGCTTTGACACAGCTCCAACGTGCAAGTGTCCCATGTGTAGATGAGATGTTTTCTGATGGGTGAGTCAAGAAAAAGCTATATGCTGCTTTTGAAATCCAGGCCTCTGAGGAGAGATGCCTGGAAACCAAAGCAATGGATCTGATTAGTGCCTAGGGGCCTGTTCTTTCCTTTTTACCTCTGGGGACATCTGTCTATGGGTCTGAGTGCAGGTAGGTGCTCAGTTGGGCTCAGATTGCCCCTGTTTTTCCTGGGAAGCCACCACTATTGAGATGGATCAGGGACTTTGGAGGTTTATCCTATGAGAAGGGTTGTGGCCATTGGAATGGGCACACACAATTCCCTTGGAGAGGGCAAGTACAGTCCTCAGGTTTGGCTCCAGAGGCCTGAGCCTGTAGGTTGTGTAGGCCAGGGCTGTTTGGACAGTTGTCTGAAAACACAAACTTGGCTTATGTTTCGGGTCATAGGTATGGCAGAACTGATCTACAGACCATGAGGAGAACTCTTCGGGATTTGAAAGAAGGGCGAGTGTGAGGCTCTGCTCAAGTTTTTATCCTGGATATCGTGTCACTCATGGTCGTGGAATTTCTGGGTGACTTCATGGGAAATGGACGAGTCTTACTCTCTGGTGGTTTGGCCCCATCCAAAGAGTTTGCGGTCATTCAGTGGGCTGGAAGAAGTCCGGTTTTTTTTTTTTTTTTGTTGTTGTTGTTGTTTTTTTCTTTTTTAACCTCAGGTGTCCCACCAAATGATGGATTCCAGAGTAGAGCCCTGGGGAGGGGCGACTGGACAATCAGAAATCTGGTTAAAAATTGGGGCCTAGGGACATGTCAAGCCCATTATGACATCTAATGGTCCAGCCACTGAGAGGACTTACTAGAGGACAGGACTCATGCTGAGGGTCACAATGCGTGTGTATGCCCTCATCGCACTCAAGAATGGGCGGGGCCTCAGGGTGAATGCTGGTTTCTCCTACACTGAACGTGCCAACCACAAGGATTCTTGCCATGGGTAAGGAGGAATTCTGATTTCTGCATCACACTCACCCCTGGGCAGTGATTGGAGATAAGGTCTCGGTTCTGAAGCCTGAAAACTGAGGTAGGGAAGAGATGATGACCTAAGGCCATGGCGGGTTTTATGTGCTCAGTGTGCGGTCAGCTTTCTGGGTGTTGGTTAGGAGCTCCGGGCTCAGGTTTGTTCGACAGTGCATTAGTGCCCAGGTTACACTATATAATTTGGGTAAAGTCGAGTGCTGTGTAGGTTTACCCTCATTTAAGGTGCCTGGGCAGCTCATGAGGCAATAATTTTTTTTCTAGAGGGCAGGCAGAGTGCTGCATTGTGGGTCCGGAATTGCCAAACTTGAGAGCTTCGGGGCCAGGAGTGTGAGGACGGAAGTCTGAGAAGACAAGCTAGACTTGGGTTTCAGGGCGAGGGCACGGCAGGTACCCCCTGCAGATCTGAACCAATATCTCATGCATCTGAAGTCAAGGCGAGGATCAGACGTTGGCTCAGGTTGGAGTTTCTGAGCATGACGGCCGCTTCATGAAGGGAGCGGAATCTCGAGGCCATTGAGGTTTTCCCACGTTGGGAGTTGTGGGATGCCCCCTTCATGGATTCCTTCTGCGGGACAATTGAGACCTGTTGGACAGCTCCAGGACATCCCATATGGAATGACTCCAGAGCATCGTTCGCGGATGGGTGCCTGGGAAGCCCGCCTCGCATTCCAATTGTCTCCTAGCAACAAGACAGTTTAGATCTGATGGCTCTGCCGGAGCAACCGGGGTGGCTGAGTTGAAATGGACTTTCCTGAGGATGGGTCCTAATGTGTTTTTGTGTCCATGAGGGCCTTGGAATGGGGCGGTGGCACCGGGACCCTGAAGTACTCTCCTAAACTTTGGACATGGCACCCATGCACAGGTTTCCTTGTGGAGACGAGATGAGTTCTAATGGGTGCCTCAGGAAAACCCCTATGCTCGTATTGGAATCAGGCTTTTGAGGACACATGCCTGTAACCCAAAGCAATGGATCCTATTATGGCCTAGGGTCCTGTCTGGTTCAATCTTCTTCTCTGGGGACATCCAACTATGGTATGTGTGGAGGTCGATTATCAGCTGGTGTCAGACAGCCCTTGTTTGTTCCGGGCGACCTACACTATTGGGATGGCCTCAGGGACTTTGGAGGTTTCTCCTACTTTGTACTATTTTGGACCATGGAATGGGCAGAATTCCCATGGATTGGTAGGCACAGTCCTAATGTGTGGCTCCAGGGGCCCAGCCTGCAGGGTGGTTGGCCCAAGACTTTGAGGACAGAAGTCTGAAAACACAAACTCAGCTTAGATTTGGGGACGTAGGTATGGCAGGCCCGATCTACAAACCATGAGAAGAACTCTTCAGGATATGAAGAAAGTGCTAGTCTGAGGCGCTTGCTCAGGCTTTTGTCTCTGGATTTTGTATCAGCGATGGCCGTGGAACGTCGGGGAGGCCTCATGGGCCATGGACGAATCTTCCTCTCTGAGGATTTGGCCCGATTCCCAATTGCTTTTCGTCAATCTGTGGGATGGGAGGACTCATTTCAGTTTTGTTACCTCAGGTGTCCCACCAAAAGAGGAATTCCTAAGCCAAGCCGTGGGGAAGACTGAAGGGTCAACCCGAACTATGGTTAAAAATTGGGGCCTAGGGGCATGGCAAGCCCAATATGCTATCTCTTCATCCAGCCACTGAGCGGCCTTACTTGAGGACTAGGCTCAGCCTGAGCGTCACAATGTGTGTTTGTGACCAATGTGGCCCGCGAGCATGGGCGGGGCCTAATGGGCCACACTGGTTTCAACGACACTGAACGTTGGACAACATGCCAACCACAAGGTTTCCTGCCATGGGGAAGGAGTTCTGATTTTTGCATCACCTTCAACCCTGGGTAGTGATTGGAGATAAGGTCTAGGTTCTGAAACCTGAAAACCGAGGTTGGGAAGAGAAGACGACCTAAGGCCATGGCGGCTCGATGTGCTCAGTGTGCGGCCAGCTGTCTGAAAGGGGCCAGGGGGTCCAGGCTCAGGCTGTGACAGAAAGGGCATTAGTGACCTGGTCAGCCTATGTATTTGGGGTACAGCCATGGTCGGTGCAGTTTGATCCTCATTTGGGGTTACTGGGTAGCCCCAGAGGACAATGTTTTTCTTCTGGAGGGCTGGCAGAGTGCTGCATTGTAGTTCTGGATTGCCAAACTGGAGGGCTTGTGGGCCAGTAGTCTGACGACAAAAGTCTGAGAACACAAGCTAGGCTTAGGTTTCTGGGTGAGGCCATGGCAGGCACAATCTACAGACCTGAATCGAGATCTCGTGCATCTGAAGTCAGGGCGAGGATCAGACGATCGCTCAGGTTGCAGTTTCTGTCCCTGATGGCCCCTTCATGAATGGGGGGGGGCATCACGAGGCCATGGGTGTTTTCCCACGATGGGAGTTGTGAGAAGCTCCAAACTGCAGAGAGTCTTCTGTAGGACAATTGAGACCTGTTGTTTGGCTCCAGGCCAATGATTCTGAGCAGGGTTCTAAGGATGGATGGCTGGGTAGCCCACCTCGCATTCCAATTGTCTCCTAGCAACAAGACAGGTTAGATCTCCTGGATCTGTGTGGAGCAACCGAAGACACTGAGTTGAAATGGACACCCCTGAGGATGGGTCCTAACGTGCTTTTGTTTCTATGGAGACCTTGGAATGAAGCGGTGGCACTGGGGCCCTAAAGGTTTCTCCTAAACAAAGGCTTTGACACAGCTCCAACGTGCAAGTTTCCCATGTGTAGATGAGATGTTTTCTGATGGGTGAGTCAAGAAACAGCTATATGCTGCTTTTGAAATCCAGGCCTCTGAGGAGAGATGCCTGGAAACCAAAGCAATGGATCTGATTAGTGCCTAGGGGCCTGTTCTTTCCTTTTTACCTCTGGGGACATCTGTCTATGGGTCTGAGTGCAGGTAGGTGCTCAGTTGGGCTCAGATTGCCCCCGTTTTTCCTGGGAAGCCACCACTATTGAGATGGATCAGGGACTTTGGAGATTTATCCTACGAGAAGGGTTGTGGCCATTGGAATGGGCACACACAATTCCCTTGGAGAGGGCAAGTACAGTCCTCAGGTTTGGCTCCAGGGGCCTGAGCCTGTAGGTTGTGTAGGCCAGGGCTGTTTGGACAGTTGTCTGAAAACACAAACTCGGCTTATGTTTCGGGTCATAGGTATGGCAGAACTGATCTACAGACCATGAGGAGAACTCTTCGGGATTTGAAGGCAGGGCGAGTGTGAGGCTCTGCTCAAGTTTTTATCCTGGATATCGTGTCACTCATGGTCGTTGAATTTCTGGGTGACTTCATGGGAAATGGAGGAGTCTTACTCTCTGGTGGTATGGCCCCATCCAAAGAGTTTGCGGTCATTCTGTGGGCTGGAAGAAGTCCGTTTTTTTTGTTGTTGTTGTTGTTGTTGTTGTTGTTTTCTTTTTTAACCTCAGGTGTTCCACCATGATGGATTCCAGAGTAGAGCCCTGGGGAGGGGCGACTGGACAATCAGAAATCTGGTTAAAAATTGTGGCCTAGGGACATGTCAAGCCTATTAAGACATCTAATGGTCCAGCCACTGAGAGGACTTACTAGAGGACAGGACTCATGCTGAGGGACACAATGCGTGTGTATGCCCTCATCGCACTCAAGAATGGGCGGGGCCTCAGGGTGAATGCTGGTTTCTCCTACACTGAACGTTGGACAATGTGCCCACCACAAGGGTTCTTGCCATGGGTAAGGAGGAGTTCTGATTTCTGCATCACACTCAACCATGGGCAGTGATTGGAGATAAGGTCTCGGTTCTGAAGCCTGAAAACTGAGGTAGGGAAGAAATGATGACCTAAGGCCATGGCGGGTTTTATGTGCTCAGTGTGCGGTCAGCTTTCTGGGTGTTGGTCAGGAGGTCCGGGCTCAGGTTTGTTCGACAGTGCATTAGTGCCCAGGTTAGACTATATAATTTGGGTAAAGTCGAGTGCTGTGTAGGTTTACCCTCATTTAAGGTGCCTGGGCAGCTCATGAGGCAATAATTTTTTTTCTAGAGGGCAGGCAGAGTGCTGCATTGTGGGTCCGGAATTGCCAAACTTGAGGGCTTCGGGGCCAGGAGTGTGAGGACGGAAGTCTGAGAAGACAAGCTAGACTTGGGTTTCAGGGCGAGGGCACGACAGGTACCCCCTGCAGATCTGAACCAATATCTCATGTATCTGAAGTCAGGGCGAGGATCAGACGTTGGCTCAGGTTGGAGTTTCTGAGCATGACGGCCAATTCATGAAGGGAGCGGAATCTCGAGGCCATTGAGGTTTTCCCACGTTGGGAGTTGTGGGATGCCCCCTTCAAGGATTCCTTCTGCGGGACAATTGAGACCTGTTGGACAGCTCCAGGACATCCCATATGGAATGACTCCAGAGCACCGTTCGTGGATGGATGCCTGGGAAGCCCGCCTCGCATTCCAATTGTCTCCTAGCAACAAGACAGTTTAGATCTGATGGCTCTGCCGGAGCAACCGGGGTGGCTGAGTTGAAATGGACTTTCTTGAGGATGGGTCCTAATGTGTTTTTGTGTCCATGAGGGCCTTGGAATGGGGCGGTGGCACCGGGACCCTGAAGTACTCTCCTAAGCTTTGGACATGGCTCCCATACACAGGTTTCCTTGTGGAGACGAGATGAGTTCTGATGGGTGCCTCAGGAAAACCCCTATGCTCGTATTGGAATCAGGCTTTTGAGGACACATGCCTGTAACCCAAAGCAATGGATCCTATTATGGCCTAGGGTCCTGTTTGGTTCAATCTTCTTCTCTTGGGACATCCATCTATGGTATGAGTGGAGGTCGATTATCAGCTGGTGTCATACAGCCCTTGTTTGTTCCGGGCGACCTACACTATTGGGATGGCCTCAGGGACTTTGGAGGTTTCTCCTAATTTGTACTATTTTGGACCATGGAATGGGCAGAATTCCCATGGATTGGTAGGCACAGTCTTAATGTGTGGCTCCAGGGGCCCAGCCTGCAGGGTGGTTGGCTCAAGACTTTGAGGACAGAAGTCTGAAAACACAAACTCAGCGTAGATTTGGGGACGTAGGTATGGCAGGCCCGATCTACAAACCATGAGAAGAACTCTTCAGGATATGAAGAAAGTGCTAGTCTGAGGCGCTTGCTCAGGCTTTTGTCTCTGGATTTTGTATCAGCGATGGCCGTGGAATGTCGGGGAGGCCTCATGGGCCATGGACGAATCTTCCTCTCTGAGGATTTGGCCCGATTCCCAATTGCTTTTCGTCAATCTGTGGGATGGGAGGACTCATTTCAGTTTTGTTACCTCAGGTGTCCCAGCAAAAGAGGAATTCCAAAGCCAAGCCGTGGGGAAGACTGAAGGGTCAACCCGAACTATGGTTAAAAATTGGGGCCTAGGGGCATGGCAAGCCCAATATGCTATCTCTTCATCCAGCCACTGAGCGGCCTTACTTGAGGACTGGGCTCAGCCTGAGCGTACCAATGTGTGTTTGTGACCAATGTGTCCCGCGAGCATGGGCGGGGCCTCATGGGCCACACTGGTTTCAACTACACTAAACGTTGGACAACATGCCAACCACAAGGATTCTTGCCATGGGGAAGGAGTTCTGATTTCTGCATCACCTTCAACCCTGGGCAGTGATTGGAGATAAGGTCTAGGTTCTGAAACCTGAAAACCGAGGTTGGGAAGAGATGATGACCTAAGGCCATGGCGGCTCGATGTGCTCAGTGTGCGGCCAGCTGTCTGGGAGGGTCCAGGGGGTCCAGGCTCAGGCTGTGTCAGAAAGGGCATTAGTGCCCTGGTCATACTATGTATTTGGGGTACAGCCATGGTAGGTGCAGGTTGATCCTCATTTGGGGTTACTGGGTAGCCCCAGAGGACAATGTTTTTCTTCTGGAGGGCCGGCAGAGTCCTGCATTGTAGTTCTGGATTGCCAAACTGGAGGGCTTGTGGGCCAGTAGTCTGACGACAAAAGTCTGAGAACACAAGCTAGGCTTAGGTTTCTGGGTGAGGCCATGGCAGGCACAATCTACAGACCTGAATCGAGATCTCGTGCATCTGAAGTCAGGGCGAGGATCAGACGATCGCTCAGGTTGGAGTTTCTGTCCCTGATGGCCCCTTCATGAATGGGGGGGGGCATCACGAGGCCATGGGTGTTTTCCCACGATGGGAGTTGTTAGAAGCTCCAAACTGCAGAGAGTCTTCTGCAGGACAATTCAGACCTGTTGTTTGGCTCCAGGCCAATGATTCTGAGCAGGGTTCTAAGGATGGATGGCTGGGTAGCCCACCTCGCATTCCAATTGTCTCCTAGCAACAAGACAGGTTAGATCTCCTGGATCTGTGGGGAGCAACCGAGGACGCTGAGTTGAAATGGACACCCCTGGGGATGGGTCCTAACGTGCTTTTGTGTCTATGGAGACCTTGGAATGAAGCGGTGGCACTGGGGCCCAAAAGGGTTCTCCTAAACAAAGGCTTTGACACAGCTCCAACGTGCAAGTTTCCCATGTGTAGATGAGATGTTTTCTGATGGGTGAAACAAGAAACAGCTATATGCTGCTTTTGAAATCCAGGCCTCTGAGGAGAGATGCCTGGAAACCAAAGCAATGGATCTGATTAGTGCCTAGGGGCCTGTTCTTTCCTTTTTACCTCTGGGGACATCTGTCTATGGGTCTGAGTGCAGGTAGGTGCTCAGTTGGGCTCAGATTGCCCCTGTTTTTCCTGGGAAGCCACCACTACTGAGATGGATCAGGGACTTTGGAGGTTTATCCTATGAGAAGGGTAGTGGCCATTGGAATGGGCACACACAATTCCCTTGGAGAGGCAAGTACAGTCCTCAGGTTTGGCTCCAGGGGCCTGAGCCTGTAGGTTGTGAGGGCCAGGGCTGTTTGGACAGTTGTCTGAAAACACAAACTCGGCTTATGTTTCGGGTCATAGGTATGGCAGGACTGATCTACAGACCATGAGGAAAACTCTTCGGGATTTGAAAGAAGGGCGAGTGTGAGGCTCTGCTCAAGTTTTTGTCCTGGATATCGTGTCACTCATGGTCGTGGAATTTCTGGGTGACTTCATGGGAAATGGACGAGTCTTACTCTCTGGTTGTTTGGCCACGTCCAAAGAGTTTGCGTTCAATCTGTGGGCTGTAAGAAGTCCGTTTTTTTTTTTGTTGTTGTGTTGTTGTTTTTTTCTTTTTTAACCTCAGGTGTCCCACCAAATGATGGATTCCAGAGTAGAGCCCTGGGGAGGGGCGACTGGACAATCAGAAATCTGGTTAAAAATTGGGCCTAGGGACATGTCAAGCCCATTATGACATCTAATGGTCCAGCCACTGAGAGGACTTACTAGAGGACAGGACTCATGCTGAGGGACACAATGCGTGTGTATGCCCTCCTCGCACTCAAGAATGGGCGGGGCCTCAGGGTGAATGCTGGTTTCTCCTACACTGAACGTTGGACAATGTGCCCACCACAAGGGTTCTTGCCATGGGTAAGGAGGAGTTCTGATTTCTGCATCACACTCACCCATGGGCAGTGATTGGAGATAAGGTCTCGGTTCTGAAGCCTGAAAACTGAGGTAGGGAAGAGATGATGACCTAAGGCCATGGCGGGTTTTATGTGTTCAGTGTGCGGTCAGCTTTCTGGGTGTTGGTCAGGAGGTCCGGGCTCAGGTTGTGTTCGACAGTGCATTAGTGCCCAGGTTAGACTATATAATTTGGGTAAAGTCGAGTGCTGTGTAGGTTTACCCTCATTTAAGGTGCCTGGGCAGCTCATGAGGCAATAATTTTTTTTCTAGAGGGCAGGCAGAGTGCTGCATTGTGGGTCCGGAATTGCCAAACTTGAGGGCTTCGGGGCCAGGAGTGTGAGGACGGAAGTCTTAGAAGACAAGCTAGACTTGGGTTTCAGGGCGAGGGCACGGCAGGTACCCCCTGCAGATCTGAACCAATATCTCATGTATCTGAAGTCAGGGCGAGGATCAGACGTTGGCTCAGGTTGGAGTTTCTGAGCATGACGGCCGCTTCATGAAGGGAGCGGAATCTCGAGGCCATTGAGGTTTTCCCACGTTGGGAGTTGTGGGATGCCCCCTTCATGGATTCCTTCTGCGGGACAATTGAGACCTGTTGGACAGCTCCAGGACATCCCATATGGAATGACTCCAGAGCACCGTTCGCGGATGGATGCCTGGGAAGCCCGCCTCGCATTCCAATTGTCTCCTAGCAACAAGACAGTTTAGATCTGATGGCTCTGCCGGAGCAACCGGGGTGGCTGAGTTGAAATGGACTTTCCTGAGGATGGGTCCTAATGTGTTTTTGTGTCCATGAGGGCCTTGGAATGGGGCGGTGGCACCGGGACCCTGAAGTACTCTCCTAAGCTTTGGACATGGCTCCCATGCACAGGTTTCCTAGTGGAGACGAGATGAGTACTGATGGGTGCCTCAGGAAAACCCCTATGCTCTTATTGGAATCAGGCTTTTGAGGACACATGCCTGTAACCCAAAGCAATGGATCCTATTATGGCCTAGGGTCCTGTCTGGTTCAATCTTCTTCTCTGGGGACATCCATCTATGGTATGAGTGGAGGTCGATTATCAGCTGTTGTCAGACCGCCCTTGTTTCTTCCGGGCGACCTACACTATTGGGATGGCCTCAGGGACTTTGGAGGTTTCTCCTTATTTGTACGATTTTGGACCCTGGAATGGGCAGAATTCCCATGGATTGGTAGGCACAGTCCTAATGTGTGGCTCCAGGGGCCCAGCCTGGAGGGTGTGGGGCCCAAGACTTTGAGGACAGAAGTCTGAAAACACAAACTCAGCTTAGGTTTGGGGACGTAGGTATGGCAGGCCCGATCTACAAACCATGAGAAGAACTCTTCAGGATATGAAGAAAGTGCGAGTCTGAGGCGCTTGCTCAGGATTTGTCTCTGGATTTTGTATCAGCGATGGCCGTGGAATGTCGGGGAGGCCTCATGGGCCATGGACGAATCTTCCTCTCTGAGGATTTGGCCCGATTCCCAATTGCTTTTCGTCAATCTGTGGGATGGGAGGACTCATTTCAGTTTTGTTACCTCAGGTGTCCCACCAAAAGAGGAATTCCAAAGCCAAGTCGTGGGGAAGACTGAAGGGTCAACCCGAACTATGGTTAAAAATTGGGGCCTAGGGGCATGGCAAGCCCAATATGCTATCTCTTCATCCAGCCACTGAGCGGCCTTACTTGAGGACTGGGCTCAGCCTGAGCGTACCAATGTGTGTTTGTGACCAATGTGTCCCGCGAGCATGGGCGGGGCCTCATGGGCCACACTGGTTTCAACTACACTGAACGTTGGACAACATGCCAACCACAAGGTTTCTTGCCATGGGGAAGGAGTTCTGATTTCTGCATCACCTTCAACCCTGGGCAATGATTGGAGATAAGGTCTAGGTTCTGAAACCTGAAAACCGAGGTTGGGAAGAGATGACGACCTAAGGCCATGGCGGCTCAATGTGCTCAGTGTGCGGCCAGCTGTCTGGGAGGGTCCAGGGGGTCCAGGCTCAGGCTGTGTCAGAAAGGGCATTAGTGCCCTGGTCAGCCTATGTATTTGGGGTACAGCCATGGTCGGTGCAGGTTGATCCTCATTTGGGGTTACTGGGTAGCCCCAGAGGACAATGTTTTTCTTCTGGAGGGCCGGCAGAGTGCTGCATTGTAGATCTGGATTGCCAAATTGGAGGGCTTGTGGGCCAGTAGTCTGACGACAAAAGTCTGAGAACACAAGCTAGGCTTAGGTTTCTGGGTGAGGCCATGGCAGGCACAATATACAGACCTGAATCGAGATCTCGTGCATCTGAAGTCAGGGCGAGGATCAGACGATCGCTCAGGTTGGAGTTTCTGTCCCTGATGGCCCCTTCATGAATGGGGGGGGGGCATCACGAGGCAATGGGGATTTTCCCACGATGAGAGTTGTGAGAAGCTCCAAACTGCAGAGAGTCTTCTGCAGGACAATTGAGACCTGTTGTGTGGCTCCAGGCCAATGTTTCTGAGCAGGGTTCTAAGGATGGATGGCTGGGTAGCCCACCTCGCATTCCAATTGTCTCCTAGCAACAAGACAGGTTAGTTCTCCTGGATCTGTGGGAGCAACCGAGGACGCTGAGTTGAAATGGACACCCCTGGGGATGGGTCCTAACGTGCTTTTGTGTCTATGGAGACCTTGGAATGAAGCGGTGGCACTGGGGCCCAAAAGGGTTCTCCTAAACAGAGGCTTTGACACAGCTCCAACGTGCAAGTTTCCCATGTGTAGATGAGATGTTTTCTGATGGGTGAGTCAAGAAACAGCTATATGCTGCTTTTGAAATCCAGGCCTCTGAGGAGAGATGCCTGGAAACCAAAGCAATGGATCTGATTAGTGACTAGGGGCCTGTTCTTTCCTTTTTACCTCTGGGGACATCTGTCTATGGGTCTGAGTGCAGGTAGGTGCTCAGTTGGGCTCAGATTGCCCCTGTTTTTCCTGGGAAGCCACCACTATTGAGATGGATCAGGGACTTTGGAGGTTTATACTATGAGAAGGGTTGTGGCCATTGGAATGGGCACACACAATTCCCTTGGAGAGGGCAAGTACAGTCCTCAGGTTTGGCTCCAGGGGCCTGAGCCTGTAGGTTGTGAGGGCCAGGGCTGTTTGGACAGTTGTCTGACAACACAAACTCGGCTTATGTTTCGGGTCATAGGTATGGCAGGAGTGATCTACAGACCATGAGGAGAACTCTTCGGGATTTGAAAGAAGGGCGAGTTTGAGGCTCTGCTCAAGTTTTTGTCTCTGGATATCGTGTCACTCATGGTCGTGGAATTTCTGGGTGACTTCATGGGAAATGGACGAGTCTTACTCTCTGGTGGTTTGGCCCCGTCCAAAGAGTTTGGGGTCATTCTGTGGGCTGGAAGAAGTCTGTTTATTTTTTTATTTTTGTTTTTTTTCTTTTTTATCCTCAGGTGTCCCACCAAATGAGGGATTCCAGAGTAGAGCCCTGGGGAGGGGCGACTGGACCATCAGAAATTTGGTTAAAAATTGGGGCCTAGAGACATTTCAAGCCCATTATGACATCTAATGGTCCTGCAACTGAGAGGACTTACTAGAGGACAGGACTCATGCTGAGGGTCACAATGCGTGTGTATGCCCTCCTCGCACTCAAGAATGGGCGGGGCCTCAGTGTGAATGCTGGTTTCTCCTACACTAAACGTTGGACAACGTGCCAACCACAGGGTTCTTGCCATGGGTAAGGAGGAGTTCTGATTTCTGCATCACACTCACCCCTGGGCAGTGATTGGAGATAAGGTCTCGGTTCTGAAGCCTGAAAACTGAGGTAGGGAAGAGATGATGAACTAAGGCCATGGCGGGTTTTATGTGCTCAGTGTGCGGTCAGCTTTCTGGGTGTTGGTCAGGAAGTCCGGGCTCAGGTTGTGTTCGACAGTGCATGAGTGCCCAGGTTAGACTATATAATTTGGGTAAAGTCGAGTGCTGTGTAGGTTTACCCTCATTTAAGGTGCCTGGGCAGCTCATGAGGCAATAATTTTTTTTCTAGAGGGCAGGCAGAGTGCTGCATTGTGGGTCCGGAATTGCCAAACTTGAGAGCTTCGGGGCCAGGAGTGTGAGGACGGAAGTCTGAGAAGACAAGCTAGACTTGGGTTTCAGGGCGAGGGCACGGCAGGTACCCCCTGCAGATCTGAACCAATATCTCATGCATCTGAAGTCAAGGCGAGGATCAGACGTTGGCTCAGGTTGGAGTTTCTGAGCATGACGGCCGCTTCATGAAGGGAGCGGAATTTCGAGGCCATTGAGGTTTTCCCACATGGGAGTTGTGGGATGCCCCCTTCAAGGATTCCTTCTGCGGGACAATTGAGACCTGTTGGACAGCTCCAGGACATGCCATATGGAATGACTCCAGAGCATCGTTCGCGGATGGATGCCTGGGAATCCCGCCTCGCATTCCAATTGTCTCCTAGCAACAAGACAGTTTAGATCTGATGGCTCTGCGGGAGCAACCGCGGTGGCTGAGTTGAAATGGACTTTCCTGTGGATGGGTCCTAATGTGTTTTTGTGTCCATGAGGGCCTTGGAATGGGGCGGTTGCACCGGGACCCTGAAGTACTCTCCTAAGCTTTGGACATGGCTCCCATGCACAGGTTTCCTTGTGGAGACGAGATGAGTTCTAATGGGTGCCTCAGGAAAACCCCTATGCTCGTATTGGAATCAGGCTTTTGAGGACACATGCCTGTAACCCAAAGCAATGGTTCCTATTATGGCCTAGGGTCCTGTCTGGTTCAATCTTCTTCTCTGGGGACATCCATCTATGGTATGAGTGGAGGTCGATTATCAGCTGGTGTCAGACAGCCCTTGTTTGTTCCGGGCGACCTACACTATTGGGATGGCCTCAGGGACTTTGGAGGTTTCTCCTAATTTGTACGATTTTGGACCATGGAATGGGCAGAATTCCCATGGATTGTTAGGCACAGTCCTAATGTGTGGCTCCAGGGGCCCAGGCTGGAGGGGGTGTGGCCCAAGACTTTGAGGACAGAAGTCTGAAAACAGAAACTCAACTTAGGATTGGGGATGTAGGTATGGCAGGCCCGATCTACAAACCAGAGAAGAACTCTTCAGGATATGAAGAAAGTGCTAGTCTGAGGCGCTTGCTCAGGCTTTTGTCTCTGGATTTTGTTTCAGCGATGGCCGTGGAATGTCGGGGACGCCTCATGGCCATGGACGAATCTTCCTCTCTGAGGTTGGCCCGATTCCCAATTGCTTTTCGTCAATCTGTGGGATGGGAGGACTCATTTCAGTTTTATTACCTCAGGTGTCCCACCAAAAGAGGAATTCCAAAGCAAAGCCGTGGGGAAGACTGAAGGGACAACCCGAAATATGGTTAAAAATTGGGGCCTAGGGGCATGGCAAGCCCAATATGATATCTCTTCATCCAAACACTGAGTGGCCTTACTTGAGGATTGGGCTCGGCCTGAGGGTCACAATGTGTGTTTGTGACCAATGTGGCCCGCGAGCATGGGCGGGGCCTCATGGGCCACACTGGTTTCAACTACACTGAGCGTGGACACCATGCCAACCACAAGGTTTCTTGCCATGGGGAAGGAGTTCTGATTTCTGCATCACCTTCAACCCTGGGCAGTGATTGGAGATAAGGTCTAGGTTCTGAAACCTGAAAACCGAGGTTGGGAAGAGATGATGACCTAAGGCCATGGCGGCTCGATGTGCTCAGTGTGCGGCCAGCTGTCTGAAAGGGGCCAGGGGGTCCAGGCTCAGGCTGTGTCAGAAAGGGCATTAGTGCCCTGGTCAGCCTATGTATTTGGGGTACAGCCAAGGTCGGTGCAGTTTGATCCTCATTTGGGGTTACTGGGTAGCCCCTGCGGACAATGTTTTTCTTCTGGAGGGCCGGCAGAGTGCTGCATTGTAGTTCTGGATTGCCAAACTGGAGGGCTTGTGGGCCAGTAGTCTGACGACAAAAGTCTGAGAACACAAGCTAGGCTTAGGTTTCTGGGTGAGGCCATGGCAGGCACAATCTACAGACCTGAATTGAGATCTCGTGCATCTGAAGTCATGGCGAGGATCAGACGATCGCTCAGGTTGGAGTTTCTGTCCCTGATGGCCCCTTCATGAATGGGGGGGCATCACGAGGCCATGGGGGTTTTCCCACGATGGGATTGTGAGAAGCTCCAAACTGCAGAGAGTCTTCTGCAGGACAATTGAGACCTGTCGTTTGGCTCCAGGCCAATGATTCTGAGCAGGGTTCTAAGGATGGATGGCTGGGTAGCCCACCTCGCATTCCAATTGTCTCCTAGCAACAAGACAGGTTAGATCTCCTGGATCTGTGGGGAGCAACCGAGGACGCTGAGTTGAAATGGACACCCCTGGGGATGGGTCCTAATGTGCTTTTGTGTCTATGGAGACCTTGGAATGAAGCGGAGGCACTGGGCCCTAAAGGGTTCTCCTAAACAGAGGCTTTGACACAGCCCCAACGTGCAAGTTTCCCATGTGTAGATGAGATGCTTTCTGATGTGTGGGTCAAGAAACAGCTATATGCTGCTTTTGAAATCCAGGCCTCTGAGGAGAGATGCTTAGAAACCAAAGCAATGGATCTGATTAGTGCCTAGGGGCCTGTTCTTTCCTTTTTACCTCTGGGGACATCTGTCTATGGGTCTGAGTGCAGGTAGGTGCTCAGTTGGGCTCAGATTGCCCCTGTTTTTCCTGGGAAGTCACCACTATTGAGATGGATCAGGGACTTTGGAGTTTTATCCTATTAGAAGGGTTGTGGCCATTGGAATGGGCACACACAATTCCCTTGGAGAGGGCAAGTACAGTCCTCAGGTTTGGCTCCAGGGGCCTGAGCCTGTAGGTTGTGTAGGCCTGGGCTGTTTGGACAGTTGTCTGAAAACACACACCCTCCAGGCTAGGGCTTCTGGAACCACACCTCAGGATTGTTCCTGCCCTCTCAAAGGGAATTCTTCATATTCCATTTGCCACAACCATATAAATCATGAGAAATCTCCAATGTCCCTGGGACCATACCAATTTTGTAGGCCGCTTGTAACAAACAGGGGTGATCTGACACTAGCTGAGCAACTAGCTCCACACCAACTCGGAGACAGATGTCCCCAGAGAAGAACATTGAACTGGACAGGCCCCTAGGCCCTAATCAGATCCATTGCTTTGGATTCCTGGCATCTCTCCTCAGAGGCCTGTTTTCCAATACCAGCATATGTGTTTTTCTGGAGGTACCAGTCTGAACAAATCTCATTTCCACATGGGAAACATGCATTTTGGAGCTGTGTCACAACCTCCAGTTAAGGGAAACCTTCAGGTCCCAGCAGCCAACACCCCATTCCAAGGTCTCCATGGACACAAACCCACATTATGACCCATCGGCAGGCGAGTCCATTTCAACACATCCCCTTTGGTTGCTCCCCAAAAGAAGCAGATCGAACCTGCCTTGTCACTAGGAGACAATAGTAATGTGAGGCGGGCACTCCAGGAATCCATCCTTAGAACCCTGCACTGCCGTGGTTCCGCATGGGACGTCCTGGAGCAATCTGACCGGTCTCGACTGTCCCGTAGAAGGAATCCTTGCCGATTGGAGCAACATACAATGCCAATCGTGGGAAAGTCTCCATAGC
This sequence comes from Mustela nivalis, assembly GCF_964662115.1. Classification (NCBI taxonomy): domain Eukaryota; kingdom Metazoa; phylum Chordata; class Mammalia; order Carnivora; family Mustelidae; genus Mustela; species Mustela nivalis. The sequence continues at coordinate 699,362 of NW_028136258.1, read as the reverse complement.
CCCATGATGCCCCCCACCATCATGAAGGGGCCATCCTGAACAGAAACTTCAACCTGAGCCTACGTCTGATCCTCGCCCTGACTTCAGATGCATGAGATTTAGATTTAGCTCTACAGAGTGTGCCTGCCATGATCTTGACCCAAAACCTAAGCCTAGCTTGTGTTCTCACACTTCCTTCCTCACAATTCTGGCCCACAAGCCCTCCAGTGTGAGAATTCCGTCGCCACAATGCAGCACTCTTCCTTCCCTCCAGAAGAAAAACGTTGCCCCTGGGGCTACCCAGAAACGCCAAATGAGGATCAACCTGCATGCCACTCAACTTTACTCCAATTATACAGTCTAAGCTTGGCACTAATGCCCTGTCTGACACAGCCTGAGCCTGGACCTCCTGGATGACACCCAGAAAGGTGGTGTCACACCTAAGGACTGTGCCAGTGCTCTCCAAGGGAACTCTGCCCGTTTCATTTGCCACACCCTTACAGATTAGGAGAAACCTCCAATTCCCAAGACCAGTCCAATAGTGTTGGCCTCCCCCAACAAACATGGGTGATCTGACACAAGCTGAGCAGTGACCTCCATTCTGAATCTTAGACAGAGACACTCAGAGGAGAATATTGAAAAGGACAGGCCCCTAGACCGCAATCAGATCCATTGCTTTGGATTCCAGGCATTGTTCCCCAGATGCTTGGTTTCCAATACCAGGTTGTGGGGGTTTCAGAACAAATCTCGTCTCTACATGGGAAACTTGCTCTTTGGAGCTGCATCAAAACCTCAGGTTAGAAGAATTCTTCAGGGCAACAGAGCCACTGCCCCATTCCAAGGGATCCATGGACACAAATCCACATCGACTGATCCTCATGAGATTCCATTTCAATTCAGCCCCCTCGGTTGTTCCCCCAGTGACAGCAGATCAAATCCTCCTTTTCACTAGGACACAACTGTAATGCAAGTTGGACTGCCCAGGCATCCATCATTAGAACTGTGCTTTGGAGCATTTCTTATGGGACGTCCTTGATCCATCCAAAAAGTCGTGACTGTCCCGCTGACGGAATCCTTGTGGTTTGGAGCATCACACACTCACAAAGTTGGAAATCTTCCATGGTTTCCTGATGCCCCCCCCCACCTTAATGAAGGGGACATCATGTACAGAAACTCCAACCTAAGCCAACATCTGATCCTCGCCCTGAATTCAGATGCACGAGATCTCATTTCAGGTCTGTAGAGTGTGCCTGCCATGTCACCGCTGCGAATTCAAAGCTGAACTTGTGTTCTCAGACTTCTGTCCTAAAACACCTGGCCCACAAGCCCTGAAGTTGGCAATTCTGGAGCCAGAATGCAGCACTCTGCCTGCCCTGCAGAAGAAAATCTTTGCCCTATGGGGCCAACCAGAAACCCCAAATGAGGACCAACCTTCACATCACTCGACTGTACCCCAATTATACAGTCTAGCCTGGGGACTAATGCCCTGCCTGACACAGCCTGAGCCCAGACCTCATGATGGACACAGACATCTGGCTGCACACTAAGTGCATCGGACCCACCATGGCCTTAGGTCGTCATCTCTTACCAACCTCGGTTTTCAGGCTTCAGAATCTAGACCTTATCTCTACTCACTGCCATGCCATGTACGTGATGCAGAAATCAGAACTCCTCCTTCCCCATGACCAGAAACCCTGTGGTTGGCATGTTGTCCAACGTGCAGTGTAGGAGAAACCAGCATAGCCCATGAGGCCTCAGACATGCTTGAGGGCTGCGATGGGCACAAACACACATTAGGATCCTAAGCATGATCCCTGGCCTCAAGTAAAGCCTCTCCGGGATGGACCAAGAGCCCACATATGGAGATTACCATGCCCCTACTCCCCAAGCCTTAACCAGTGCTTGAGAAGTCTAGTCACCCCTACTCAGATCTCTTCTCTAGAATCCCTCCTTGGTGGGACACATGAGGTTAAAAAAAAAATAGAGAAAGGACTCCTACCGTCCAAAGAATGACCGCAAACACTTGGAATTGGGCCAAATTCACAGAGAGAAATACTCGTCCATGGCTGATGAGGCCATCCTGACATTCCACGGCCACCATTGACACAAAATCCGGAGACAAAAGCCTGAAAAAGCGCCACACACTCGCCCTTTGTTCAAAGCCTGAAAAATTCTCACGGTCTGTAGATCGGGCCTGCCATACCTATGTCCCCAAACCTAAGCCACGTTTGTGTTTTCAGACTTCTGTCTCCATTGTCCTGGCCCACACACCCTCAAGGCTTGGCCCCATGGAGCCACACCTCAGGACTGTGCCTGCCCTCTCCATGGGAATTCTGCTCATTCCTTTGGCACAACCTGACAGATTAGGAGAAACATCCGAAGTCCCCGAGGCCACCCCAATATTGTAGGATGTCCGGGACAAACAGGGACCATCTGCCACAAGCTGAGCCACTACCTCCAATCAGACCTGTAGATAGATATCCATAGAAAAGAAGATTGAACAGGACAGGCACCTAGGCCCTAAACGGATCCATTGCTTTTGTTTTCACGTATCTCTCCTCAGAGGCCTGGATTCCAATACCAGCACATGGGGGTTTCTGGAGCTACCAATCAGAACAAATCGCATGATACATGGGAATCATGCTATATGGAACTGTGTCAAAACCTCCAGTTAGGAGAAAATTTCACGTCACTGGAGCCACCGCCCCATTCCAATGTCTCAATGGACACAATCCCACATTATGACCCATCCTCAGGAGAGTCCATTTCAACTCAAACCTGGCGGTTGCTCACCCAGTGCCAGCAGATCAAACCTGCTTTGTCACTAGGAGACAATTGGAATGCGAGTTCGTTGCCCAGGTATCCGTTGTTAGAACTCTGCACTGGAGAAATTCCTAATGGGGTGTCCTTGATCCATTCAACAGGTCTCAACTGTCCTGCAGAAGGAATTCTTGTGGTTTGCAGCATCACACACTCGCACCGTGGGAAAACCTCCATGGCCTCGTGATGCCTCCACCTTCAGGTAGAGGACATCATGGACAGAAACTCCCGTCTGATCCTCGCCCTGACTTCAGATGCATGAGATCTCAATTCAGCTCTGCAGAGTGTGCCTGCCTTGCCCTCGCCCCAAAACCTAAGCCAGCTCACGTTCTCAGACTTCCGTCCTCACACTCCTGGCCCACAAGCCTTCCACTTTGGGAATTCTGGAGACAAAATGCAGCACTCTGCCTGCCCTCCAGAAGAGAGACTTTGCCCTAGGGGTCTACCCAGAAACATCAAATGAGGATCAACCTGCAATTCTCTAGACTGTACCCCAATTATACAGTCTAGCCTGGGCACTAATGCCCTGTCTGACACAGCCTGACCCCAGACCTCGGGACCGACACCCAGACACCTGGCCTCACACTGAACACATCGAACATGCCATGGCCTTAGGTCATCATCTCTTCCCAACCTTGGTCTTCAGGCTTCAGAACCTAGACATTATCTCCACTCACAACTAAGTGATGTACGTGATGCAGAAATCAGAACTTCACCTTCCCCATGACCAGAAACCTTGTGGTTGGCATGTTGTCCAACGTTCAGTATATGAGAACCCAGCATGGCCCATGAGGCCTCAGACATGCTTGAGGGCTGCGATGGGCACAAACACACATTAGGACCCTAAGCATGAACCCTGGCCTCAAGTAAAGCCTCTCCGGGGCTGGACCAAGAGCCTGCATATGGGACTTGCCATGCCCCTACTCCCCCAATCCTAGCCAGAGCTTGAGAAGTCTAGTCAACCTTATTCAGAGCTCTTTTCTGGAATCCCTCTTTGGTGGGACACATAAGGTAAAAAAAAAAAGACCAAGATAAAAAAAAAAAAAAAGTAAGGACTCCTACCATCCAAAGAATGACCCCAAACACTTGGAATCTGGCCAAATCCACAGAGAGAAATACTCGTCCATGGTCGATGAGGCCAGCCTGACATTCCACGGCCACCATTGACACAAAATCCGGACACAAAAACCTGAAAAAGCGCCACACACTTGCCCTTTGTTCAGAGCCCCCAAAATTCTCAAGGTCTGTAGATCGGGCCTGCCATACCTATGTCCCCAAACCTAAGCCGAGTTTGTGTTTTCAGACTTCTGTCTCCATTGTCCTCACCCACACATTCTAAAGGCTGGGCCCCATGGAGCCACACCTCAGGACTGTGCCTGCCCTCTCCAAGGGAATTCTGCTCATTCATTTGGCACAACCTGACAGATTAGGAGAATCATCCAAAATCTCTGAGGCCATCCCAATAGTGTAGGATGTCCTGGACATACAGGGACCCTCTGGCACAAGCTGAGCCACTACCTCCAATCAGAACCTTAGACAGATATCCATAGAAAAGAATATTGAACAAGACAGGCACCTAGGCCCTAATTGGATCCATTTCTTTTGTTTTCAGGCATCTCTCCTCAGAGGCCTGGATTCCAATACCAGCATAAGGGGGTTTCCAGAGCTACCTATCAGAAAAAATCTCGTCTCCACATGGGAATCTTGCTCTATGGAGCTGTGTCATAACCTCCAGTTAGGAGAAAACTTCAGGTCACTGGAGCCACTGCCCCATTTGAATATCTCCATGGACACAATCCCAAATTATGACCCATCCTCAGGAGAGTCCATTTCATCTAAACCCCCTCGGTTGCTACTCCAGAGCCAGCAGATTGAACCTGCCTTGTCGCTAGGAGACAATTGAAATGCGAGTTGGGCTCTTCAGGCATCCATCCTTAGAACCCTGCTCTTGCGTCGTTCCTTATGGGACATCCTTGAGCCATCCAACAGGTCTCGACTGTCCCACAGGAGTCCTTGTGCATGGACCACCTAACAACTCATATCATGGAAAGCTTCCAAGGTCACATGATGCCCCCAATCTTCATGAAGGCAGATCATGGAAAGAAACTCCAACCTGAGCCAACAGCTGATCTTCGCCTTGACTTCAGATGCACGAGATCTTGACTCAGCTCTTCAGAGTGTACCTGCTGTGCCCTCACCCCAAAACCTAAGCGTAGCTAGTGTTCTCCGACTTCCGTCCTCACTCTCCTGGACCACACGCCCTCTATTTTGGGATTTCCGATGACACAGTGCTGCACTCTGCCTGCCCTCTAGAAGAAAAATATTGCCCTATGGGTCTACCCAGAAACTTCAAATGAGGATAAACCTGCACGTCACTCAACTGTACACCAATTATATAGTCTAGCCTGTGCACTAATGCCCTGTCTGACATAACCTGAGGCCTGAATTCCCAACCGACACCCAGACAGCTTGCAGTACACTGAGAACATCTGAACCGCCATGGCCTTAGGTCGCCATCTCTTTCCAACTTCGGTTTTCAGGCTACAGAATCCTAGACCTTATCTCTACTCACTTCCCATGGGTGAACGTGATGCAGAAATCAGAACTCCTCCTTCCCTCTCGCCAGAATCTTGTGGTTGGGATCTTGTCCAACGTTCAGTGTAGGACCCCTGTAGGGCCTACAGGGGTAGTAGTACGGCCCCTGAGGATAGTGTAGGGTCCCTGAGGCCCTGCCTATGCTTAAGAGCTGCGGTGGGCTCAAACACACATTGGGACCCTCAGTTTGAGCCCTGTCCTCAAGTAAAGCCTCTCAGTGGCTGTACCATGAGCCCGCATATGGGGCCTGCCATGCTCCAAGTCACCCAATCTTAACCAGAGGTAGAGACATCTAGTCACCCCTACTCAGGGCTCTGCTCTGGAATCCCTCTTTGGTGGGACATTTGAGGTAAATAAACACAGAAAGGACTCCTCCCACTCACAGAATGACCCCAATCACTTGGGATTGGGCCATCCCAAGTGATTGGGGTCCAGAGAGAAAGACTCGTCCATGGCCCATGAGGCCAGCCCGACATTCCACGGCCACTATTGACACAAAATCCAGAGACATAAGCTTCAGCAAGTGTTCACACTCACCCTTAGGTCATAGCCCAAAAAATTCTCCTCATAGTCTGTAGATTGGGCCTGCCATACCTACGTCCCCAAACCTAAGCCGAGTTTGTGTTTTCAGACTTCTATCCTGACATCCCTGTCCCACACACCCTCCAGACTGAGGCCCCTGGAGCCACACCTCAGGACTGTGCCTGCCCTCTCCAAGGAAATTCTTCCCATTCCATTGGCCACAACCCTACAGATAAGGAGAAACCTCCAAAGTCCCAGAGGCCATTCCAATAGTGTAGGCCACCCAGGACAAAGAGGGGCGATCTCTCACAAGCTGAGCAACGACGTCAACTCACCCGTAGACAGATAACCCAAGAGAAGAAGATTAAACTGGACTGGCCCCTAGAATGTAATTGGTTCCATTGCTTTTTTTTCTAAGCATCTCTCCTCAGAGGCCTGTTTTCCAATACCAGCATATGGGGGATTCCAGAGATACCAATCAGAACAAATCTTGTCTTCACATGGGAAACTTATCCTTTGGAGCTCTGTAAAAGCCTCCAGTTAGGAGAAACCTTCAGGTAGCCGGAGCAACCGCCCTATTCCAAGGTCTCCATGGACACATACCCGCATTATGACCATTCGGCAGGAGAGTACATTTCAACTCAGCCCCGTCGATTACTCCCCCAGAGGCAGAATATCAAACCTGCCTTGTCGCTAGGAGACAACTGGAATGCAAAGCAGACTCTCTAGGCATCCATCCATGGAATCCTGCTCTGGCGCCGTTCCATATGGGATGTCCTGGAGCCTTCCAAAAGGTCTTGACTGTCCCACAGAAGGAATCCTTGCAGATTGGAGCATCTCACAACTCCTATCGTGGGAAAACCTACATGGCCTCATGAGATGCTCCCCTTTATAAAGGGGCCATCATGGACAGAAACTCCAACCTGAGCCAACTTCTGATGCATTGCTTTGGTTTCTAGGTATCTCTCCTCAGAGGCCTGGTTTCCAATATCAGAATATGGGGGTTTCCTAAGGAAACAATCAGAACAGATCTCATCTCCACATGGGAAACTTGCTCTTTGGAGCTGTGTCAATACCTCAGGTTAGGAGGATCCTTCAGGGCGCTGGCACCATGGCCCAATCCCAAGGTCTCCAAGGACACAAACTTACATTATGAACCATTCTCAGGAGAGTCCATTTCAAATCAGCCCACTCGGCTGCTCACCCAGAGCCAGCAGATCAAACCTTCCTTGTTACTAGGAGACAGTTAGAATGGGAGGAGGGCTGCCCAGGCATCCATCCTTAGAACCCTGCTCTGGAGAACTTCTTTATGGGACGTCTTGAATCCAACCAACCTGTCTTGACTGTCTCGCAGAATGAATCCCTGTGGTTTGAAGCATCACACAATAACACTGTGAGAAAACCTCCATTTCCTCATGATGCCCCACACCTTCATAAATGGGCCATCATGGACAGAAACTCTGGAGACACAATGCAGCACTCTGCCTGGCCTCCAATGCAGCACTCTGCCTGGCCCTATAGGGCTAACCAGAAACGCCAAATGAGTAACAACCTGCATGCCACTCGACCATACCCCAATTATACAGTCTAGCCTGTGCACTAAAGCCCTGTCTGACACAGCCTGAGGGCAGACCTCCAGTCCAACACCAGGACAGGTGGCCGTACACTGAGCATATCATACCCACAATGGCTTTAGGCCATCATCTCTACCCAACCTCAATTTTCACCTTCAGAACCTAGACCTTATCTCCACTCACTGCTCAGGAGTGAACGTGATGCAAGAATCAGAACTTCTCCTTCGCTATGGCAAGAAACCTTGTGGTTGGCATGTTGTCCAACGTTCATTGTAGGAGAAAGCAGCATGGACTATGAGGTCCCACCTATCCCTGAGGGCCACAATTTGCACAAACACATATTGTGACCCTCAGCGTGAGCCCTATCCTCATGTGAAGCCTCTTAGTGACTGGAACAACAGCCCACATATGGGGCTTGCCAAGCCCCTAGTCACCCAATCTCAACCAGAGTTCGAGATGTCTAGTCACCCGACTCAGGGCTCTGCTCTGGAATCCCTCTTTGGTGGGACACCTGAGGTAAAAAAAAAAAAAAAATACAGAAAGGACTTTTCCCATCCACAGAATGATCCCAACCCCTTGGGATCAGGCCAAATCACCAGAGAAAGAATTGTCCATGGCCCTTGAGAACACCCCGACATTCCACGGCCACCGTTGACACAAAATCCAGAGACAAAAGCCTGAGCAAGCGCCACATACTCGCCCTTTGTTCATAGCCCGGAAAATTCTCACGGTCTGTAGATCCAGCCTTCATACATACATCCCCAAACCTAAGATGAGTTTGTGTTTTCAGACTTCTGTCCCCACAGTCCTGGCCCACACACCATCCAAGCTGGGGCCCCTGGAGCCACACCTCAGGACTGTGGCTTCCCTCTCCAGGGGAATTCTGCCATTTCCATTGGCCACAACCTTATAGATTAGGAGAAACCTCCAAACTCCCCGAGGCCATCCGAATAGTGTTGGCTGCCCAGGACAAACAGGGATGATCTTTCACATGTTAGGAAACTACCTCCACTCAGACCCAGAGACAGATATCCCCATAGAATAAGATTGAAATGGACAGGCACTTAGGCCCTAATCAGATCCATTGCTTTTGTTTCCAGGCATCTCTCCTCAGAGGCCTGGTTTCCAATACCAGCATAGGGGGATTACTGAGGCACTCATCAGAAAAATCTCGTCTCCACATAGGAAATGTACTCTTTGGAGCTCTATAAAAACCTCTGTTTAGGAGAATCTTTCAGGGCCCCGGATCAAGCGCCCCATTCCAAGGTCTCCATGGACTTAAACCCACATTATGATCTATCCTCGGGAGCGTCCATGTCAACTCAACCCCCTTGGTTTCTCCCCCAGGGCCTGCAGATCAAACCTGCCTTGTCGCTAAGAGACAACTAGAATGGGAGGTGGGCTGCCTAGGCATCAATCCTTAGAACCCTACTCTGGAGTCATTCCATATGGGACATCCTAGAGCCATCCAACAGGTCTCAAGTGTCCCACAGAAGGAATCTTTGCAGTCTGGAGCATCTCAGAACTCACATTGTGGGAAAATCTACATGGCCTCTTGAGACGCTCCACTTTATAAAGTGGCCATCATGGACAGAAACTCCAACCTGAGCAAACGTCTGATATTCGCCCTGACTTCAGGTGCATGAGATCTTGATTCAGCTCTGTAGAGTGTGCCTTCTGTGCCTTCACCCCAAAAAATAAGCCTAGCTTGTGGTCTCAGACTACAGTCCTCACACCCCTGGCCCAAAAGCCCTACAGTTTGGCAATACTGGGGCCACAATGCAGCACTCTGCCTGCCCTCCCAGAGAAAAAACGTTGCCTTATGGAACTACCTAGAGACCCGAATGAGGATCAATTGAACGCCACTCGACTGCACCCCAAATATTCAGTCTACCCTGTCTAATGCCTTGTCTGACACAGCATGAGCCCACACCTCCAGACCTACGCTCAACAGCTGGCCGCACACTGAGCTCATTGGACCCAACAGGTCCTTAGGTCTTCATCTCTTCCCAACCTCGGTTTTCGGGTTTCAGAACCTAGACCTAAACTCCAATCACTGTCCAGCAGTGAACGTGATGCAGAAGTCACAACTCTTCCTTCGCCATGGCCAGAAACCTTGTGGTTGGCATATTCTTCAACGTTCAGTGTCGGAGAATCCAGCGTGGCCCATGAGGCCCTTCCCATGCTTGAGGGCCTTGTTGGCACAAATAGGCATTGTGACCCTCAGCATGAGCCCTGTCCTCAAGGAAGGCCTCTCAGTGTCTGAATCAAGAGCCCACATATTGGACTTGCCATGCCCTTAGGCCCCCAAACTAAAACAGAGGTGGGGTTGTCCAGTTGTCCCTCCCGAGGACTCTGCTCTGGAATCCCTCCTTTATTGGGACACATGAGGTACAAAAAATAATATAAAATAAAATAAAAAACAGAAAGGACTCCTCCCATCCCACAGAACATACACAAACTCTAGGGATTGGGTCAAATCCTCAGAGAAGGAAAGCCGTCCACAACCCATGAGGCCACGCCAGCATTCCACCCACATTGTTGACACAAATCCAGAGACAAAATCTGAGCAAGCACCTCAAACTCACACTTTTTCATATCCTGAAGTGTTATCACGGTTTGTAGATTGGGCGTGCCATAACTATGTCCCCAATCCTAAGCGGAGTTTGTGTTTTCAGATTTTTGCTCCACAGGCCTGGCCCACACACCCTCAAGGTTGGGCCCCTAGAGCCAAACTCAGAACTTTGCCTGCCCTCTCCAGGGAATTTCTGCCCATTCCATTGACCACAACCCTATAGATTAGGAGAAACTCCAGAGTCCCGAGGCCATTCCAATATTATAGGTCGCCCAGGACAAACAGGGGAGATCTGACACAATCTGAGCAACTACCTCACCTCAGATACTTAGACACATATCCCCAGCAAAGAGATTGAACCGGACAGGCACCTAGGCTCTAATCATATCCATTACTTTTGTTTTCAGTCATCTCTCCTCAGAGGCCTGTTTTCCAATACCAGCATATGGGAGATACCTTAGGCACTCATCAAAACAATTCTCTTCTCTACATAGGAAACATACTCTTTAGAGCTCCATCAAAACCTCCGGTTATGAACATCCCTCAAGGACCCGGATCAAGACCCCATTCCAAGGTCTCCATGGACACAAATGCACATTATGACCCATCCTCAACTCACCCATTTCAACACACTAGATTCGGTTGCTCCACTAGATCAGGCAAATCGAACTTGCCTTGGCGCTATGAGACACCTGGAATGGGAGGCAGGCTGCCCAGGCATCCATCCTTAGAACCCTGCTCTGGATAACTTCCTTATGGGATGTCCTGGAGCCATCCACCGGTCTCACCTGTCCCACAGAAGGAATCATTGCGGTTTGGAGCATCTCACAATTCAAATCGTGGGAAAAACTCCATGTCCTCGTGACACCCTCCCCTTCATGAAGGGGCCGTCATGGACAGAAACTCCGACCTAAGCCAACGTCTGATCCTAGCTCTGTCTTCAGGTATACGGGATCTCGAATCATCTCTGCAGAGGGTGCCTGCCGTCCCTTCACCCCGAAATCTAAGACTTGCTTGTGTTTCAGAATTTTTTCCTCACACTCCTGGCCCACAAGACTTCCAGTTTGGGAATTCTGGAGCCAGTATGTGACACTGTGTCTTCCCTCCAGAAGAAAAACGTTGCCCTCTGGGGCTACCCAGTAACCACAAATGAGTACCATCCTGCACGAAACTCGACTGCACCCCAATGATACAGTCTAGCCTGGACACTAATTCGCTGTCTGCCACAGCCTGAGCCTGCACCTCCCAACCCACACTCAACAGCTGGCCGAACACTGAGCACATCAGACACACCATGGCCTTAGGGCTTCATCTCTTCCCAACCTCAGTTTTCAGGCTTCAGAACCTAGACGTTAAATCCAATCACAGTCCAGGAGTGAAAGTGTTGCAGAAATTAGAACTCGTTCTTCCCCATGGCCAGAAAACTTGTGGTTGCCATATTGTGCAATGTTCAGTGTAGGAGAAACCAGCATGGTACATTAGGCCACGCCCTGACTTGAGGGGCTCCTTGGGCTCAAAAACACGTTGTGAAACTCAGTGTGAGACCTATCCTCAAGGAAGGCCTCTCAATGTCTGGACCAAGAGCCCAAATATGGGGCTTGCCATGTTCTTAGGTCCCAATGTTAACCAGAGGTCTGGTTGTCCAGTCGCCCCTCCCCAGGACTCTGCTCTGGAATGCCTCTTTTGGTGGTCCACCTGAGGTAAAATAAACAGAAAGACCTCCTCCCTTCCGACAGAATGACCCCAAACTCTTGGGATGGGGTCAAATCCCCAGAAAGAGAGCCTCATCAATGGCCCATGAGGACCCCCCGACATTCCACGGCAATCAGTGACACATTTCCAGAAAAAAAAAAAAGCATGAGCAAGCACCTCACATTCGCCCTTTGTTCATATCCCGAAGAGTTCTCCTCACGGTCTATAGATCGGGCCGGCCATACCTACATCCTCCAACCTAAGTGGAGTTTGTGTTTTCAGACTTTTATTCCAAATAACCTTGGACCACACACGCTCCACACTTGGGTCCCTGGAGCCACACCTCAAGACTCTGCTTCCCTTTCAAGGGAATTCTTCCCATTCCATTGGCCACAACCTTGCAAATGAGGAAAAACCTCCAAAGTCACCGAGGCCATCCCAATAGTGTAGGACGCCCAGGACAAACAGGGGTGATCTCAAACCAGCTGAGCAACTACCTGCACTCAGACAAGAGATGTACCCAGAGAAAAATATTAAACCGGACAGGCCCCTAGGCCCTAATCAGATCCATTGCTTTGGTTTCCAGGCATCTCTCCTCAGAGGCCTCGTTTCCAATACCAGCATATGGTGGTTTCCTGAGGCACCAATAAGAACAAATCTCGTCTCCCCATGGAAAACTTGCTCATTGGAGCTTTGTCATAACCTCTGGTTAGGAGAATCCTTCAGGGCCCTGGTGCCACTGCCCCATACCAAGGTCTCCATGGACTCAAACCAAAATTAAGACCATCCTCAGGAAAGTCCATTTCAACTCAGACCCCTCTTTTGCTACCCCAGGACAACAGATCAAACGTTTCTCATTGCTAGGAGACAATTGGAATGTGAGGCTGCTGCCCAGGCATCCATACGTAGAACCCTGTTCTGGAAAAATACCTTATAAGACGTCCTGGAGCCATCCAACAAATCTTAATTGTCCCAAAGAAGGAATCCTTGCGGTTTGGAGCATCTCACAACTCCAATAGTTGCAAAACCCCCATGGTCTCATAATCCCCCCTCTTCTTGAAGGGGCCAACATGGACAGAAACTCAAACCTGAGCCAAGTCTGAACCTCGACTGACTTCAGACGCATGAGATCTCAATTCAGCTCTGCAGAGTGTGCCTGCCATGTTTTTGCCCCGAAACCTAAGCCTAGCTTGTGTTCTCAGCTTCCGTCCTCACTCTCCTGGCCCACAAGCCCTCCAGTTTGGGAATTCCGAAGCCACAATGCAGCACTCTGCCTGCCCTCCAGAAGAAAAACTTTGCCCTATGCTACTAATAAGAAACCCCAAATGATTTTCTAATGCATGCCACTCGATTGTAAAGCAATTATACAGCCCACCCTGTATTCTAATGCCCTGTCTGGCACAGCCTGAGACAAAACATCCCAAAAGACACCCAGACAGCTGGCCCCAACCTGGACACATAGGACCCGCTATGGCTGTAGGTCGTCATCTCTTCCCAACCTCGGTTTTCAGGCTTCAGAACCTAGACCTTATCTCCAATCACTGCCCAGGGGTGAACGTGATGCAGAAATTAGAATTCCTCCTTCCCCATGGCCAGAAACCTTGTGGTTGGCATGTTGTCCAACGTTCACTGTGGGAAAACCTACATTGTCCGAAAGGCCACGCCAGTGCTTGAGGGCCGCCTAGGGCACAGACATGCATTGTGACCTGCAGCGTGAGTCCCGTATTAAAGTAACGCCTCTCAGTGGCTGGACCAAGATCCTGCATATGGGGCTTGTCATATCCATAGGCCCCCAGGCTTAACCAGAGGGCGAGTATTCCAGTTGTCAGTACCCACTGCTATGCTCTAGAATCCCTCTACTGGGGGGACACATGAAGCAGAAAACAGGACACTTCCCTTCCCACAGAATGACCCCAAACTCTTGGGGGCTGGACAAACTACCAGAGAGGGAGACTTCTACGACCCATGAGGCAACTCCTACATTAAATGGCCATTGTGGACAAAACATCCAGAGACAAAAGCCTGAGCGACTGCCTCCCTCTCACCCTTCTTTCATATCCAGAGGAGCTCCCCTCATGGACTGTAGATCAGGCCTGCCGTAACCTCGGCCCCAAACCTGAGCTGAGTTAGGGTTTTTGGATGTCTGTCTGCACAGCCATGGCCCACACAGCCTCCAGGCTGGGGTCTCTGGAACCACACCACAGAACTGTGCCTGCTCTCTCCTAAGAAACTGCCCATTCCATTGGCTACAACTCTACAAAATAGTAGAAACCTCAAGGTCCCCAAGGACATCCCACTACCGCAAGCCGCACTGGACAAATAGGGGCATTATGACACAAGCTGAGCAACTACTACCTCCATGCAGACACACAGACAGATATCCGCAGAGACAGAAGATTGAACCAGACAGGCCCCTAGGCCCTATTATGAACTCTTGCTTTGGTGTCCACGTATCACTCCTCAGAGGCCTGGGTTCGAAGACCAGCATACGGGGCTTTCTTGAGGCACCAGACAGAAGACCTCTCATCTCCACATGGGAAGCTTCCTTGTTGGAGTTGTGTCAAGCCCTTCGGGTTGGAGAATCCTGCCGAGTCCCTTAGATACTGCCACATTCCAAGGTCTCCATGGCCACCAACCCACATTATGACTCATCCTCAGGAGAGTCCATTTAAACTCAGCCTTCTGGGTAGCTCACCCAAGAGCCCGCAGATTGAGCGTGCCTTGTCTCGACCAGGCAATGGGAAGGTGAGTTGGCGTTTCTCGGCATCCATGCTTAGGCCCCTGCTCTCGAGTCTTTTTGTATGGGGCATCCTGGAACCATCCAATAGTACTCGACTGTCCTGAAGAAGGAAACTTTGAAGTTTGGAGCAGCTCACAACTCCCAGCGTAGGGAAACCTCCCTGGCCTCATGACTCCCCCACCCCCTTCAGGAAGGGGCCGTCATGGACACATACTCCAGCTTGAGGCAACATCTGATACTCGCCCTGACCTCACCTGCAGGAGACCTCGATTCAGCCTCTGCAGAGTGGGCCTGCCATGCTCTTGGCCCCAGAACTCGTGCTAGCTTGTGTTTTCAGACTTCCTTCCTCACAATCCTGGCCACCCCCCTCCAGTTTGGCAATTCTGGAGACACAATGCAGCACTCTGCCTGCCCTCCAGAAGAAAAATGTTGCCCTATAGGGCTAACCGGAAACACCAAATGAGTAACAACCTGCATGCCACTCGACCATACCCCAATTATACAGTCTAGCCTGTGCACTAAAGCCCTGTCTGACACAGCCTGAGGGCAGACCTCCAGTCCAACACCCAGACAGCTGGCCGTACACAGAGCATATCACACCCACAATGGCTTTAGGCCATCATCTCTACCCAACCTCAGTTTTCACCTTCAGAACCTAGACCTTATCTCCTCTCACTGCTCAGGAGTGAACGTGATGCAAGAATCAGAACTTCTCCTTCGCCTTGGCAAGAAACCTAGTGGTTGGCATGTTGTCCATTGTTCATTGTAGGAGAAAGCACCATGGACTAAGAGGCCCCACCTATCCCTGAGGGCCACAATGTGAACAAACACACATTGTGACACTCAGCGTGAGCCCTATCCTCATGTAAAGCCTTTTAGTGACTGGAACAACAGCCCACATATGGGGCTTGCCAGTCCCCTAGTCCCCCAATCTCAACCAGAGTTCGAGATGTCTAGTCACCCCTACTCAGGGCTTTACTCTGGAATCCCTCTTTGGTGGGACAACTGAGGTAAAAAAAAAATACATAAAGGACTCTTCCCATCCACAGAATGATCCCAACCACTTGGGATCAGGCCAAATCACCAGAGAAAGAATTGTCCATGGCCCTTGAGGACACCGCGACATTCCACGGCCACCGTTGACACAAAATCCAGAGACAAAAGCCTGAGCAAGCGCCACATACTCGCCCTTTGTTCATAGCCCGGAAAATTCTCACGGTCTGTAGATCGAGCCTTCATACATACATCCCCAAACCTAAGCAGAGTTTGTGTTTTCAGACTTCTGTCCCCACAGGCATGGCCCACACACCATCCAAGTTGGAGCCCCTGGAGCCACACCTCAGGACTGTGGCTTACCTCTCCAGGGGAATTCTGCATTTCCATTGGCCACAACCCTATAGATTAGGAGTATCCTCCAATCTCCACGAGGCCATCCGAATAGTGTTGGCTGCCCAGGACACACAGGGATGATCTTTCACAAGTTAGGAAACTACCTCCACTCAGACCCAGAGACAGATATCCCCATAGAATAAGATTGAACTGGACAGGCACTTAGGCCCTAATCAGATCCATTGCTTTTGATGCCAGTCATCTCTCCTCAGAGGCCTGGTTTCCAATACCAACATATGGGAGATTCCTTAGGCACTCATTAAAACAATTCTCTTCTCTACATAGGAAACATAATCTTTAGAGCTCCATCAAAACCTCCGTTATGAACATCCCTCAAGGCCCCGGATCAAGCACCCCATTCCAATGTCTACATGGACACAAATGCACATTATGACCTATCCTCAACTCACCCATTTCAACACACCCGCCTCGGTTGCTCCCCTGGATTCAGCAGATAGAACTTGCCTTGGCTCTATGAGACACCTGGAATGGGAGGCAGGCTGCCCAGGCATCCATCCTTAGAACCCTGCTCTGGATAACTTCCTTATGGGATGTCCGGGAGCCATCCAACAGGTCTCACCTGTCCCACAGAAGGAATCATTGCGGTTTGGACCATATCACAATTCCCATCGTGGGAAAACCTCCATGTCCTCGTGACACCCTCCCCTTCATGAAGGGGCCGTCATGGACAGAAACTCCGACCTAAGCCAACGTCTGATCCTAGCTCTGTCTTCAGGTATACAGGATCTCGAATCATCTCTGCAGAGGGTGCCTGCCGTCCCCTCACCCCGAAATCTAAGTCTGGCTTGTGTTCTCAGAATTTTTTCCTCACACTCCTGGCCCACAAGCCTTCCAGTTTGGGAATTCTGGAGCAACTATGTGGCACTGTGTCTTCCCTCCAGAAGAAAAACGTTTCCTTTGAGGCTACGCAGTAACCACAAATGAGTACCATCCTGCACGAAACTCGACTGCACCCCAATGATACAGTCTAGCCTGGGCATTAATTCCCTGTCTGCCACAGCCTGAGCCTGCACCTCCTAACCCACACTCAACAGCTGGCCGAACACTGAGCACATCAGACACACCATGGCCTTATGTCTTAATCTCTTCCCAACCTCAGTTTTCAGGCTTCAGAACCTACACCTTAAATCCAATCACAGTCCAGGAGTGAAAGTGTTGCAGAAATTAGAACTCCATCTTCCCCATGGCCAGAAAACTTGTGGTTACCATAGTGCAACGTTCAGTGTAGGAGAAACCAGCATGGTACATTAGGCCATGCCCTGCCTTGAGGGGCTCCTTGGGCACAAAAACACATTGTGAAACTCAGTGTGAGACCTATCCTCAAGGAAGGCCTCTCAGTGTCTGGACCAAGAGCCCACATATGGGGCTTGCCATGTTCTTAGGTCCCAATGTTAACCAGAGGTCTGGTTGTCCAGTTGCCCCAACCCACGACTCTGCTCTGGAATCCCTCTTTTGGTGGTCCACCTGAGGTAAAAAAATAAATAAATAAATAAATAAATAAAAAATAAACAAAAAAAACCGAAAGGCCTCCTCCCTTCCGACAGAATGAACCCAAACTCTTGGGATCGGGTTAAATCCCCAGAAAGTGAGCCTCATCGATGGCCCATGAGGACACCACGACATTCCATGGCATTCGGTGACACATTTCCAGAAAAAAAAAAAAAAAAAAGCATGAGAGCACCTCACATTCGCCCTTTTTTCATATCCCTTGGAGTTCTCCTCACGGTCTAATACGGCCCGGCCATACCTACATCCCCCAACCTAAGTGGAGTTTGTGTTTTCAGACTTTTGTCCAAATAGCCCTGGACCACACACGCTCCACACTTGGGTCCCTGGAGCCACACCTCAGGACTGTGCTTCCCTTTCAAGGGAATTCTTCCCATTCCATTGGCCACAACCTTGCAAATTAGGAAAAACCTCCAAAGTCACCGAGGCCATCCCAATAGTGTAGGCCGCCCAGGACAAACAGGGGTGATCTCAAACCAGCTGAGCAACTACCTCCACTCAGACAACAGATGTCCCCAGAGAAGAATATTGAACCGGACAGGCCCCTAGGCCCTAATCAGATCCATTGCTTTGGTTTCCAGGCATCTCTCCTCAGAGGCCTCGTTTCCAATACCAGCATATGGTGGTTTCCTGAGGCACCAATAAGAACAAATCTCGTCTCCCCATGGAAAACTTGCTCATTGGAGCTTTGTCATAACCTCTGGTTAGGAGAATCCTTCAGGGCCCTGGTGCCACTGCCCCATACCAAGGTCTCCATGGACTCAAACCAAAATTAAGACCATCCTCAGGAAAGTCCATTTCAACTCAGACCCCTCTTTTGCTACCCCAGGACAACAGATCAAACGTTTCTCATTGCTAGGAGACAATTGGAATGTGAGGCTGCTGCCCAGGCATCCATACGTAGAACCCTGTTCTGGAAAAATACCTTATAAGACGTCCTGGAGCCATCCAACAAATCTTAATTGTCCCAAAGAAGGAATCCTTGCGGTTTGGAGCATCTCACAACTCCAATAGTTGCAAAACCCCCATGGTCTCATAATCCCCCCTCTTCTTGAAGGGGCCAACATGGACAGAAACTCAAACCTGAGCCAAGTCTGAACCTCGACTGACTTCAGACGCATGAGATCTCAATTCAGCTCTGCAGAGTGTGCCTGCCATGTTTTTGCCCCGAAACCTAAGCCTAGCTTGTGTTCTCAGCTTCCGTCCTCACTCTCCTGGCCCACAAGCCCTCCAGTTTGGGAATTCCGAAGCCACAATGCAGCACTCTGCCTGCCCTCCAGAAGAAAAACTTTGCCCTATGCTACTAATAAGAAACCCCAAATGATTTTCTAATGCATGCCACTCGATTGTAAAGCAATTATACAGCCCACCCTGTATTCTAATGCCCTGTCTGGCACAGCCTGAGACAAAACATCCCAAAAGACACCCAGACAGCTGGCCCCAACCTGGACACATAGGACCCGCTATGGCTGTAGGTCGTCATCTCTTCCCAACCTCGGTTTTCAGGCTTCAGAACCTAGACCTTATCTCCAATCACTGCCCAGGGGTGAACGTGATGCAGAAATTAGAATTCCTCCTTCCCCATGGCCAGAAACCTTGTGGTTGGCATGTTGTCCAACGTTCACTGTGGGAAAACCTACATTGTCCGAAAGGCCACGCCAGTGCTTGAGGGCCGCCTAGGGCACAGACATGCATTGTGACCTGCAGCGTGAGTCCCGTATTAAAGTAACGCCTCTCAGTGGCTGGACCAAGATCCTGCATATGGGGCTTGTCATATCCATAGGCCCCCAGGCTTAACCAGAGGGCGAGTATTCCAGTTGTCAGTACCCACTGCTATGCTCTAGAATCCCTCTACTGGGGGGACACATGAAGCAGAAAACAGGACACTTCCCTTCCCACAGAATGACCCCAAACTCTTGGGGGCTGGACAAACTACCAGAGAGGGAGACTTCTACGACCCATGAGGCAACTCCTACATTAAATGGCCATTGTGGACAAAACATCCAGAGACAAAAGCCTGAGCGACTGCCTCCCTCTCACCCTTCTTTCATATCCAGAGGAGCTCCCCTCATGGACTGTAGATCAGGCCTGCCGTAACCTCGGCCCCAAACCTGAGCTGAGTTAGGGTTTTTGGATGTCTGTCTGCACAGCCATGGCCCACACAGCCTCCAGGCTGGGGTCTCTGGAACCACACCACAGAACTGTGCCTGCTCTCTCCTAAGAAACTGCCCATTCCATTGGCTACAACTCTACAAAATAGTAGAAACCTCAAGGTCCCCAAGGACATCCCACTACCGCAAGCCGCACTGGACAAATAGGGGCATTATGACACAAGCTGAGCAACTACTACCTCCATGCAGACACACAGACAGATATCCGCAGAGACAGAAGATTGAACCAGACAGGCCCCTAGGCCCTATTATGAACTCTTGCTTTGGTGTCCACGTATCACTCCTCAGAGGCCTGGGTTCGAAGACCAGCATACGGGGCTTTCTTGAGGCACCAGACAGAAGACCTCTCATCTCCACATGGGAAGCTTCCTTGTTGGAGTTGTGTCAAGCCCTTCGGGTTGGAGAATCCTGCCGAGTCCCTTAGATACTGCCACATTCCAAGGTCTCCATGGCCACCAACCCACATTATGACTCATCCTCAGGAGAGTCCATTTAAACTCAGCCTTCTGGGTAGCTCACCCAAGAGCCCGCAGATTGAGCGTGCCTTGTCTCCACCAGGCAATGGGAAGGTGAGTTGGCGTGTCTCGGCATCCATGCTTAGGCCCCTGCTCTCGAGTCTTTCTGTATGGGGCATCCTGGAACCATCCAATAGTACTCGACTCTCCTGAAGAAGGAAACTTTGAAGTTTGGAGCAGCTCACAACTCCCAGCGTAGGGAAACCTCCCTGGCCTCATGACGCCCCCACCCCCTTCAGGAAGGGGCCGTCATGGACACAAACTCCAGCTTGAGGCAACATCTGATACTCGCCCTGACCTCACCTGCAGGAGATCTCGATTCAGCCTCTGCAGAGAGGGCCTGCCATGCTCTTGGCCCCAAAACTCGTGCTAGCTTGTGTTTTCAGACTTCCTTCCTCACAATCCTGGCCACACCCCTCCAGTTTGGCAATTCTGGAGACACAATGCAGCACTCTGCCTGCCCTCTAGAAGAAAAATGTTGCCCTATAGGGCTAACCGGAAATGCCAAATGAATAACAACCTGCATGCCACTCGTCCATACCCCAATTATACAATCTAGCCTGTGCACTAAAGCCCTGTCTGATACAGCCTGAGGGCAGACCTCCAGTCCAATATCCAGAAAGCTGGCCGTACACAGAGCATATCACACCCACAATGGCTTTAGGCCATCATCTCTACCCAACCTCAGTTTTCACCTTCAGAACCTAGGCCTTATCTCTTCTCACTGCTCAGGAGTGAACGTGATGCAAGAATTAGAACTTCTCCTTTGCCTTGGCAAGTAACCTAGTGGTTGGCATGTTGTCCATTGTTCATTGTAGGAGAAAGCAGCATGGACTAAGAGGCCCCACCTATCCCTGAGGGCCACAATTTGCACAAACACACATTGTGACCCTCAGCGTGAGCCCTATCCTCATGTAAAGCCTCTTAGTGACTGGAACAACAGCCCACATATGGGGCTTGCCAAGCCCCTAGTCCCCCAATCTCAACCAGAGTTCGAGATGACTAGTCACCCCTACTCAGGGCTCTACTCTGGAATCCCTCTTTGGTGGGACACCTGAGGTAAAAAAAAAAAAAAAACAAACATATATATATATATACAGAAAGGTTTCTTCCAATCCACAGAATGATCCCAACCCCGTGCGATCAGGCCAAATCACCAGAGAAAGAATTGTCCATGGCCCTTGAGGACACCCCGACATTCCACGGCCACCGTTGACAGAAAATCCAGAGACAAAAGCCTGAGCAAGCGCCACATACTCGCCCTTTGTTCATAGCCCGGAAAATTCTCACGGTCTGTAGATCGAGCCTTCATACATACATCCCCAAACCTAAGCTGAGTTTGTGTTTTCAGACTTCTGTCCCCACAGGCCTGGCTCACACACCATCCAAGCTGGGGCCCCTGGAGCGACACCTCAGGACTGTGCCTTCCCTCTCCAGGGGAATTCTGCATTTCCATTGGCCAAAACCCAATAGATTAGGAGAATCCGCCAAACTCCCCCAGGCCATCCGAATAATGTTGGCTGCTCAGGACACACAGGGATGATCTTTCACAAGTTAGGAAACTAACTCCACTCAGACCCAGAGACAGATATCCCCATAGAATAAGATTGAACTGGACAGGCACTTAGGCCCTAATCAGATCCATTGCTTTTGTTTCCAGGCATCTCTCCTCAGAGGCCTGGTTTCCAATACCAGAATACGGGGGATTACTGAGGGACTCATCAGAAAAATCTCATCTCCACATAGGAAATGTACTCTTTGGAGCTCTATAAAAACCTCTGTTTAGGAGAATCTTTCAGGGCCCCGGATCAAGCGCCCCATTCCAAGGTCTCCATGGACTTTAAACCCACATTATGATCTATTGTCGGGAGAGTCCATGTCAACTCAACCCCTTTGGTTTCTCCCCCAGGGCCTGCAGATCAAACCTGCCTTGTTTTGGAGACAACTAGAATGGGAGGCGGGCTGCCCAGGCATCCATCCTTAGAACCCTACTCTGGAGTCGTTCCACATGGGACATCCTAGAGCCATCCAACAGGTCTCAAGTGTCCCACAGAAGGAATCTTTGCAGTCTGGAGCATCTCACAACTCCCATTGTGGGAAAATCTACATGGCCTCTTGAGACGCTCCACTTTATAAAGGGGCTATCATGGACAGAAACTCCAACCTGAGCAAACGTCTGATATTCGCCCTGACTTCAGGTGCATGAGATCTTGATTCAGCTCTGCAGAGTGTGCCTTCTGTGCACTCACCCCCAAAACTAATCCTAGCTTGTGTTCTCAGACTACCGTCCTCACACCGCTGCCCCAAAAGCCCTACAGATTGGCAATACTGGGGCCATAATGCAGCACACTGCCTGCCCTCCAGAAGAAAAACGTTGCCTTATGGAGCTACCTAGAAACTCGAATAAGGATCAACTGAACGCCACTCGACTGCACCCCAAATATGCAGTCTACCCTGTCTAATGCCTTGTCTGACACAGCATGAGCCCACACCTCCAGACCTACGCTCAACAGCTGGCCGCACACTGAGCTCATTGGACCCATCAGGTCCTTAGGTCTTCATCTCTTCTCAACCTCAGTTTTTGGGTTTCAGAACCTAGACCTAAACTCCAATCACTGTCCAGCAGTGAACGTGATGCAGAAATCACAACTCTTCCTTCGCCATGGCTGGAAACCTTGTGGTTGGCATATTCTCCAACGTTCAGTGTAGGAGAATCCAGCGTGGCCCATGAGGCACTTCCCATGCCTGAGGGCCTTGTTGGGCACAAATAGGCATTGTGACCCTCAGCATGAGCCCTGTCCTCAAGGAAGGCCTCTCAGTGTCTGAATCAAGAGCCCGCCTATTGGACTTGCCATGCCCGTAGGCCCCAAACTTAAACAGAGGTGGGGATATCCAGTTGTCCCTCCCAAGGACTCTGCTCTGGAATCCCTCTTTTATTGGGACACTTGAGGTACATAAAATAAAATATAAAATAAAATAAAATAAAAAACAGAAAAGACTCCCCCCATCCCACAGAATGTACCCAAACTCTTGGGATTGGGTCAAATGCTCAGAGAAGGAAAGCCATCTACAACCCATGAGGCCACGCCAGCATTCCACCCACATTGTTGACACAAATCCAGAGACAAAACCTGAGCAAGCACCTCAAACTCACCCTTTTTCATATCCCTAAGTGTTATCACGGTCTGTAGATTGGGCGTGCCATACCTATGTCTCCAATCATAAGCGGAGTTTGTGTATTCAGACTTTTGTCCCCACAGGCCTGGCCCACACAGCCTCAAGGCTGGGCCCTTAGAGCCAAACTCAGAACTGTGCTTGCCCTCTCCAGGGGATTTCTGCCCATTCCATTGGCCACAACCCTATAGATTAGGAGAAACTCCAAAGTCCTGAGGCCATCCCAATATTATAGGCTGCCCAGGACAAACAGGGGCGATCTGACACAAGCTGAGCAACTACATCCCCTCAGATCCTTAGACACGTATCCTCAAAAAAGAGATTGAACCGGACAGGCACCTAGGCCCTAATCATCTCGATTGCTTTTGTTTCCAGTCATCTCTCCTCAGAGGCCTGGTTTCCAATACCAGCATATGGGAGATTCCTTAGGCACTCATCAAAACAATTCTCTTCTCTACATAGGAAACATACTCTTTAGAGCTCCATCAAAACCTCCGGTTATGAACATCCCTCAAGGCCCCGGATCAAGCACCCCATTCCAAGGTCTACATGGACACAAATGCACATTATGACCCATCCTCAACTCACCCATTTCAACACACACGCCTAGGTTGCTCCCCTAGATCCAGCAGATCGAACTTGCCTTGGCGCTATGAGACACCTGGAATGGGAGGCAGGCTGCCCAGGCATCCATCCTTAGAACCCTGCTCTGGATAACTTCCTTATGGGATGTCCTGGAGCCATCCAACAGGTCTCGACTGTCCCACAGAAGGAATCATTGCGGTTTGGAGCATCTCACAATTCCCATCATGGGAAAACCTCCATGTCCTCGTGACACCCTCCCCTTCATGAAGGGGCCGTCATGGACAGAAACTTCGACCTAAGCCAACGTCTGATCCTAGCTCTGTCTTCAGGTATACGGGATCTCGAATCATCTCTGCAGAGGGTGCCTGCCGTCCCCTCACCCCGAAATCTAAGTCTGGCTTGTGTTCTCAGAATTTTTTCCTCACGCTCCTGGCCCACAAGCCTTCCAGTTTGGGAATTCTGGAGCCACTATGTGGCACTGTGTCTTCCCTCCAGAAGAAAAACGTTGCCCTCTGGGGCTACCCAGTAACCACAAATGAGTACCATCCTGCATGAAACTCGACTGCACCCCAATGATACAGTCTAGCCTGGGCACTAATTCCCTGTCTGCCACAGCCTGAGCCTGCACCTCCCAACCCACACTCAACAGCTGGCCGAACACTGAGCACATCAGACACACCATGGCCTTAGGTCTTCATCTCTTCCCAACCTCAGTTTTCAGGCTTCAGAACCTACACCTTAAATCCAATCACAGTCCAGGAGTGAAAGTGTTGCAGAAATTAGAACTCCATCTTCCCCATGGCCAGAAAACTTGTGGTTGCCATATTGTGCAACGTTCAGTGTAGGAGAAACCAGCATGGTACATTAGGCCACGCCCTGACTTGAGGGACTCCTTGGGCACAAAAACACATTGTGAAACTCAGTGTGAGACCTATCCTAAAGGAAGGCCTCTCAGTGTCTGGACCAAGAGCCCACATATGGGGATTGCCATGTTCTTAGGTCCCAATGTTAACCAGAGGTCTGGAGTCCAGTTGCCCCAACCCACGACTCTGCTCTGGAATCCCTCTTTTGGTGGTCCACCTGAGGTAAAAAAAAAAAAAAAAATAAATAAATAAAAAATAAACAAAAAAAACAGAAAGGCCTCCTCCCTTCCGACAGAATGACCCCAAACTCTTGGGATCAGGTCAAATCCCCAGAAAGGGAGCCTCATCGATGGCCCATGAGGACACCACGACATTCCATGGCAATCGGTGACAGATTTCCAGAAAAAAAAAAAAAAGCATGAGCAAGCACCTCACATTCGCCCTTTGTTCATATCCCGAAGTGTTCTCCTCACGGTCTATAGATCGGGCCGGCCATACCTACATCCCCCAACCTAAGTGGAGTTTGTGTTTTCATACTTTTGTCCAAATAGCCCTGGACCACACACGCTCCACACTTGGGTCCCTGGAGCCACACCTCAGGACTGTGCTTCCCTTTCAAGGGAATTCTTCCCATTCCATTGGCCACAACCTTGCAAATTAGGAAAAACCTCCAAAGTCACCGAGGCCATCCCAATAGTGTAGGCCGCCCAGGACAAACAGGGGTGATCTCAAACCAGCTGAGCAACTACCTCCACTCAGACAATAGATGTCCCCAGAAAAGAATATTGAACCGGACAGGCCCCTAGGCACTAATCAGATCCATTGCTTTGGTTTCCAGGCATCTGTCCTCAGAGGCCTCGTTTCCAATACCAGCATATGGTGGTTTCCTGAGGCACCAATAAGAACAAATCTCGTCTCCCCATGGAAAACTTGCTCATTGGAACTTTGTCATAACCTCTGGTTAGGAGAATCCTTCAGGGCCCTGGTGCCACTGCCCCATACCAAGGTCTCCATGGACTCAAACCAAAATTAAGACCATCCTCAGGAAAGTCCATTTCAACTCAGCCCCCTCTGTTGCTACCCCAAGACAGCCGATCAAACGTTTCTTGTTGCTAGGAGACAATTGGAATGTGAGGCTGGCTGCCCAGGCATCCATACTTAGAACGCTGTTCTGGAAAAATACCTTATAAGACGTCCTGGAGCCATCCAACAAATCTTAATTGTCCCACAGAAGGAATCCTTGCGGTTTGGAGCATCTCACAACTCCAATAGTGGGAAAACCCCCATGGCATCCTAATGCCCCCCCTTCCTGAAGGGACCAAAATGGACAGAAACTCAAACCTGAGCCAAAGTCTGAACCTCGACCTGACTTCAGACGCATGAGATATCAATTCAGCTCTGCAGAGTGTTCCTGCCATGTCCTTGCCCCGAAACCTAAGCCTAGCTTGTGTTCTCAGACTTCCGTCCTCACTCTCCTGGCCCACAAGCCCTCCAGTTTGGGAATTCCGAAGCCACAATGCAGCACTCTGCCTGCCCTCAGAAGAAAAACTTTGCCCTATGCTGCTAATAAGAAACCCCAAATGATTTTCAAATGCATGCCACTCGATTGTAAAGCAATTATACAGCCCACCCTGTATTCTAATGCCCTGTCTGGCACAGCCTGAGACACGACATTCCAAACGACACCCAGACAGCTGGCCCCAACCTGGACACATAGGACCCGCTATTGCTGTATGTCGTCATCTCTTCCCAACCTCGGTTTCAGGCTTCAGAACCTAGACCTTAAATCCAATCATAGTCCAGGAGTGTAAGTGTTGCAGAAATTAGAACTCCTTCTTCCCCATGGCCAGAAAACTTGTGGTTGCCATATTGTGCAATGTTCAGTGTAGGAGAAACCAGCATGGTACATTAGGCCACGCCCTGACTTGAGGGGCTCCTTGGGCTCAAAAACACATTGGGAAACTCAGTGTGAGACCTATCCTCAAGGAAGGCCTCTTAGTGTCTGGACCAAGAGCCCACATATGGGGCTTGCCATGTTCTTAGGTCCCAATGTTAACCAGAGGTCTGGTTGTCCAGTTGACCCCACCCACGACTCTGCTCTGGAATCCCTCTTTTGGTGGTCCACCTGAGGTAAAAAAAAAAAACAAAAAAACAAAAAAAAATAAACAAAAAAAAACAGAAAGGCCTCCTCCCTTCAGACAGAATGACCCCAAACCCTTGGGATCGGGTTAAATCCCCAGAAAGGGAGCTTCATCGATGGCCCATGAGGACACCACGACATTTCATGGCAATCGGTGACACATTTACAAAAAAAAAAAAAAAAAAAAAAAGCATGAGCAAGCACCTCACATTCGCCCTTTGTTCATATCCCGAAGAGTTCTCCTCACGGTCTATAGATCGGGGGCCGGCCATACATACATCGTCTAACCTAAGTGGAGTTTGTGTTTTCAGACTTTTGTCCAAATAGCCCTGGACCACACACGCTCCACACTTGGGTCCCTGGAGCCACACCTCAGGACTGTGCTTCCCTTTCAAGGGAATTCTTCCCATTCCATTGGCCACAACCTTGCAAATTAGGAAAAACCTCCAAAGTCACCGAGGCCATCCCAATAGTGTAGGACGCCCAGGACAAACAGGGGTGATCTCAAACCAGCTGAGCAACTACCTGCACTCAGACAAGAGATGTACCCAGAGAAAAATATTAAACCGGACAGGCCCCTAGGCCCTAATCAGATCCATTGCTTTGGTTTCCAGGCATCTCTCCTCAGAGGCCTCGTTTCCAATACCAGCATATGGTGGTTTCCTGAGGCACCAATAAGAACAAATCTCGTCTCCCCATGGAAAACTTGCTCATTGGAGCTTTGTCATAACCTCTGGTTAGGAGAATCCTTCAGGGCCCTGGTGCCACTGCCCCATACCAAGGTCTCCATGGACTCAAACCAACATTAAGACCATCCTCAGGAAAGTCCATTTGAACTCAGACCCCTCTGTTGCTACCCCAAGCCAGCAGATCAAACGTTTCTTGTTGCTAGGAGACAATTGGAATGTGAGGCTGGCTGCCCAGGCATCCATATTTAGAACGCTGTTCTGGAAAAATACCTTATAAGACGTCCTGGAGCCATCCAACAAATCTTAATTTTCCCACAGAAGGAATCCTTGCGGTTTGGAGCATCTCACAACTCCAATAGTTGCAAAACCCCCATGGCCTCATAATCCCCCCTCTTCTTGAAGGGGCCAACATGGACAGAAACTCAACCCTGAGGTAAGTCTGAACCTCGACTGACTTCAGACGCATGAGATCTCAATTCAGCTCTGCAGAGTGTGCCTGCCATGTCCTTGCCCCGAAACCTAAGCCTAGCTTGTGTTCTCAACTTCCCTCCTCAATCTCCTGGCCCACAAGCCCTCCAGTTTGGGAATTCCGAAGCCACAATGCAGCACTCTGCCTGCCCTCCAGAAGAAAAACTTTGCCCTATGCTGCTAATAAGAAATCCAAATGATTTTCTAATGCATGCCACTCGATTGTAAAGCAATTATACAGCCCACCCTGTATACTAATGCCCTGTCTGGCACAGCCTGAGACAAGACATCCCAAACGACACCCAGACAGCTGGCCCCAACCTGGACACATAGGACCCGCTATTGCTGTAGGTCGTCATCTCTTCCCAACCTCGGTTTTCAGGCTTCAGAACCTAGACCTTATCTCCAATCACTGCCCAGGGGTGAACGTGATGCAGAAATTAGAATTCCTCCTTCCCCATGGCCAGAAACCTTGCGGTTGGCATGTTGTCCAACGTTCAATTGGGAAAACCTGCATTGTCCGAAAGGCCACGCCAGTGCTTGAGGGCCGCCTAGGGCACAGACATGCATTGTGACCTGCAGCGTGAGTCCCGTATTAAAGTAACGACTCTCAGTGGCTGGACCAAGATCCTGCATATGGGGCTTGTCATATCCATAAGCCCCCAGGCTTAACCAGAGGGCGAGTATTCCAGTTGTCAGTACCCACTGCTATGCTCTAGAATCCCTCTACTGGGGGGACACATGAAGCAGAAAACAGGACACTTCCCTTCCCACAGAATGACCCCAAACTCTTGGGGGCTGGACAAACTACCAGAGAGGGAGACTTCTACGACCCATGAGGCAACTCCTACATTAAACGGCCATTGTGGACAAAACATCCAGAGACAAAAGCCTGAGCGACTGCCTCCCTCTCACCCTTCTTTCATATCCAGAGGAGCTCCCCTCATGGACTGTAGATCAGGCCTGCCGTAACCTCGGCCCCAAACCTGAGCTGAGTTAGGGTTTTTGGATGTCTGTCTGCACAGCCATGGCCCACACAGCCTCCAGGCTGGGGTCTCTGGAGCCACACCACAGAACTGTGCCTGCTCTCTCCTAAGAAACTGCCCATTCCATTGGCCACAACTCTACAAAATAGTAGAAACCTCAAGGTCCCCAAGGACATCCCACTACCGCAAGCCGCACTGGACAAATAGGGGCATTATGACACAAGCTGAGCAACTACTACCTCCATGCAGACACACAGACAGATATCCGCAGAGACAGAAGATTGAACCAGACAGGCCCCTAGGCCCTATTATGAACTCTTGCTTTGGTGTCCACGTATCACTCCTCAGAGGCCTGGGTTCGAAGACCAGCATACGGGGCTTTCCTGAGGCACCAGACAGAAGACCTCTCATCTCCACATGGGAAGCTTCCTTGTTGGAGTTGTGTCAAGCCCTTCGGGTTGGAGAATCCTGCCGAGTCCCTTAGATACTGCCACATTCCAAGGTCTCCATGGCCACCAACCCACATTATGACTCATCCTCAGGAGAGTCCATTTAAACTCAGCCTTCTGGGTAGCTCACCCAAGAGCCCGCAAATTGAGCGTGCCTTGTCTCCACCAGGCAATGGGAAGGTGAGTTGGCGTGTCTCGGCATCCATGCTTAGGCCCCTGCTCTCGAGTCTTTCTGTATGGGGCATCCTGGAACCATCCAATAGTACTCGACTCTCCTGAAGAAGGAAACTTTGAAGTTTGGAGCAGCTCACAACTCCCAGCGTAGGGAAACCTCCCTGGCCTCATGACGCCCCCACCCCCTTCAGGAAGGGGCCGTCATGGACACATACTCCAGCTTGAGGCAACATCTGATACTCGCCCTGACCTCACCTGCAGGAGATCTCGATTCAGCCTCTGCAGAGTGGGCCTGCCATGCTCTTGGTCCCAGAACTCGTGCTAGCTTGTGTTTTCAGACTTCCTTCCTCACAATCCTGGCCACACCCCTCCAGTTTGGCAATTCTGGAGACACAATGCAGCACTCTGCCTGCCCTCCAGAAGAAAAATGTTGCCCTATAGGGCTAACCGGAAACACCAAATGAGTAACAACCTGCATGCCACTCGACCATACCCCAATTATACAGTCTAGCCTGTGCACTAAATCCCTGTCTGACACAGCCTGAGGGCAGACCTCCAGTCCAACACCCAGACAGCTGGCCGTACACAGAGCATATCACACCCACAATGGCTTTAGGCCATCATCTCTACCCAACCTCAGTTTTCACCTTCAGAACCTAGACCTTATCTCCTCTCACTGCTCAGGAGTGAACGTGATGCAAGAATCAGAACTTCTCCTTCGCCTTGGCAAGAAACCTAGTGGTTGGCATGTTGTCCATTGTTCATTGTAGGAGAAAGCACCATGGACTAAGAGGCCCCACCTATCCCTGAGGGCCACAATGTGAACAAACACACATTGTGACACTCAGCGTGAGCCCTATCCTCATGTAAAGCCTTTTAGTGACTGGAACAACAGCCCACATATGGGGCTTGCCAGTCCCCTAGTCCCCCAATCTCAACCAGAGTTCGAGATGTCTAGTCACCCCTACTCAGGGCTTTACTCTGGAATCCCTCTTTGGTGGGACAACTGAGGTAAAAAAAAAATACATAAAGGACTCTTCCCATCCACAGAATGATCCCAACCACTTGGGATCAGGCCAAATCACCAGAGAAAGAATTGTCCATGGCCCTTGAGGACACCGCGACATTCCACGGCCACCGTTGACACAAAATCCAGAGACAAAAGCCTGAGCAAGTGCCACATACTCGCCCTTTGTTCATAGCCCGGAAAATTCTCACGGTCTGTAGATCGAGCCTTCATACATACATCCCCAAACCTAAGCTGAGTTTGTGTTTTCAGACTTCTGTCCCCACAGGCATGGCCCACACACCATCCAAGTTGGAGCCCCTGGAGCCACACCTCAGGACTGTGGCTTACCTCTCCAGGGGAATTCTGCATTTCCATTGGCCACAACCCTATAGATTAGGAGTATCCTCCAATCTCCACGAGGCCATCCGAATAGTGTTGGCTGCCCAGGACACACAGGGATGATCTTTCACAAGTTAGGAAACTACCTCCACTCAGACCCAGAGACAGATATCCCCATAGAATAAGATTGAACTGGACAGGCACTTAGGCCCTAATCAGATCCATTGCTTTTGATGCCAGTCATCTCTCCTCAGAGGCCTGGTTTCCAATACCAACATCTGGGAGATTCCTTAGGCACTCATTAAAACAATTCTCTTCTCTACATAGGAAACATAATCTTTAGAGCTCCATCAAAACCTCCGTTATGAACATCCCTCAAGGCCCCGGATCAAGCACCCCATTCCAATGTCTACATGGACACAAATGCACATTATGACCTATCCTCAATTCACCCATTTCAACACACCCGCCTCGGTTGCTCCCCTGGATTCAGCAGATAGAACTTGCCTTGGCTCTATGAGACACCTGGAATGGGAGGCAGGCTGCCCAGGCATCCATCCTTAGAACCCTGCTCTGGATAACTTCCTTATGGGATGTCCGGGAGCCATCCAACAGGTCTCACCTGTCCCACAGAAGGAATCATTGCGGTTTGGACCATATCACAATTCCCATCGTGGGAAAACCTCCATGTCCTCGTGACACCCTCCCCTTCATGAAGGGGCCGTCATGGACAGAAACTCCGACCTAAGCCAACGTCTGATCCTAGCTCTGTCTTCAGGTATACAGGATCTCGAATCATCTCTGCAGAGGGTGCCTGCCGTCCCCTCACCCCGAAATCTAAGTCTGGCTTGTGTTCTCAGAATTTTTTCCTCACACTCCTGGCCCACAAGCCTTCCAGTTTGGGAATTCTGGAGCAACTATGTGGCACTGTGTCTTCCCTCCAGAAGAAAAACGTTTCCCTTTGGGGCTACGCAGTAACCACAAATGAGTACCATCCTGCACGAAACTCGACTGCACCCCAATGATACAGTCTAGCCTGGGCATTAATTCCCTGTCTGCCACAGCCTGAGCCTGCACCTCCTAACCCACACTCAACAGCTGGCCGAACACTGAGCACATCAGACACACCATGGCCTTATGTCTTAATCTCTGCCCAACCTCAGTTTTCAGGCTTCAGAACCTACACCTTAAATCCAATCACAGTCCAGGAGTGAAAGTGTTGCAGAAATTAGAACTCCATCTTCCCCATGGCCAGAAAACTTGTGGTTACCATAGTGCAACGTTCAGTGTAGGAGAAACCAGCATGGTACATTAGGCCACGCCCTGCCTTGAGGGGCTCCTTGGGCACAAAAACACATTGTGAAACTCAGTGTGAGACCTATCCTCAAGGAAGGCCTCTCAGTGTCTGGACCAAGAGCCCACATATGGGGCTTGCCATGTTCTTAGGTCCCAATGTTAACCAGAGGTCTGGTTGTCCAGTTGCCCCAACCCACGACTCTGCTCTGGAATCCCTCTTTTGGTGGTCCACCTGAGGTAAATAAATAAATAAATAAATAAATAAAAAATAAACAAAAAAAACAGAAAGGCCTCCTCCCTTCCGACAGAATGAACCCAAACTATTGGGATCGGGTTAAATCCCCAGAAAGTGAGCCTCATCGATGGCCCATGAGGACACCACGACATTCCATGGCATTCGGTGACACATTTCCAGAAAAAAAAAAAAAAAAGCATGAGAGCACCTCACATTCGCCCTTTTTTCATATCCCTTGGAGTTCTCCTCACGGTCTAATACGGCCCGGCCATACCTACATCCCCCAACCTAAGTGGAGTTTGTGTTTTCAGACTTTTGTCCAAATAGCCCTGGACCACACACGCTCCACACTTGGGTCCCTGGAGCCACACCTCAGGACTGTGCTTCCCTTTCAAGGGAATTCTTCCCATTCCATTGGCCACAACCTTGCAAATTAGGAAAAACCTCCAAAGTCACCGAGGCCATCCCAATAGTGTAGGCCGCCCAGGACAAACAGGGGTGATCTCAAACCAGCTGAGCAACTACCTCCACTCAGACAACAGATGTCCCCAGAGAAGAATATTGAACCGGACAGGCCCCTAGGCCCTAATCAGATCCATTGCTTTGGTTTCCAGGCATCTCTCCTCAGAGGCCTCGTTTCCAATACCAGCATATGGTGGTTTCCTGAGGCACCAATAAGAACAAATCTCGTCTCCCCATGGAAAACTTGCTCATTGGAGCTTTGTCATAAACTCTGGTTAGGAGAATCCTTCAGGGCCCTGGTGCCACTGCCCCATACCAAGGTCTCCATGGACTCAAACCAAAATTAAGACCATCCTCAGGAAAGTCCATTTCAACTCAGACCCCTCTTTTGCTACCCCAGGACAACAGATCAAACGTTTCTCATTGCTAGGAGACAATTGGAATGTGAGGCTGCTGCCCAGGCATCCATACGTAGAACCCTGTTCTGGAAAAATACCTTATAAGACGTCCTGGAGCCATCCAACAAATCTTAATTTTCCCACAGAAGGAATCCTTGCGGTTTGGAGCATCTCACAACTCCAATAGTTGCAAAACCCCCATGGTCTCATAATCCCCCCTCTTCTTGAAGGGGCCAACATGGACAGAAACTCAAACCTGAGCCAAGTCTGAACCTCGACTGACTTCAGACGCATGAGATCTCAATTCAGCTCTGCAGAGTGTGCCTGCCATGTCCTTGCCCCGAAACCTAAGCCTAGCTTGTGTTCTCAGCTTCCGTCCTCACTCTCCTGGCCCACAAGCCCTCCAGTTTGGGAATTCCGAAGCCACAATGCAGCACTCTGCCTGCCCTCCAGAAGAAAAACTTTGCCCTATGCTGCTAATAAGAAACCCCAAATGATTTTCTAATGCATGCCACTCGATTGTAAAGCAATTATACAGCCCACCCTGTATTCTAATGCCCTGTCTGGCACAGCCTGAGACAAAACATCCCAAAAGACACCCAGACAGCTGGCCCCAACCTGGACACATAGGACCCGCTATGGCTGTAGGTCGTCATCTCTTCCCAACCTCGGTTTTCAGGCTTCAGATCCTAGACCTTATCTCCAATCACTGCCCAGGGGTGAACGTGATGCAGAAATTAGAATTCCTCCTTCCCCATGGCCAGAAACCTTGTGGTTGGCATGTTGTCCAACGTTCACTGTGGGAAAACCTACATTGTCCGAAAGGCCACGCCAGTGCTTGAGGGCCGCCTAGGGCACAGACATGCATTGTGACCTGCAGCGTGAGTCCCGTATTAAAGTAACGCCTCTCAGTGGCTGGACCAAGATCCTGCATATGGGGCTTGTCATATCCATAAGCCCCCAGGCTTAACCAGAGGGCGAGTATTCCAGTTGTCAGTACCCACTGCTATGCTCTAGAATCCCTCTACTGGGGGGACACATGAAGCAGAAAACAGGACACTTCCCTTCCCACAGAATGACCCCAAACTCTTGGGGGCTGGACAAACTACCAGAGAGGGAGACTTCTACGACCCATGAGGCAACTCCTACATTAAATGGCCATTGTGGACAAAACATCCAGAGACAAAAGCCTGAGCGACTGCCTCCCTCTCACCCTTCTTTCATATCCAGAGGAGCTCCCCTCATGGACTGTAGATCAGGCCTGCCGTAACCTCGGCCCCAAACCTGAGCTGAGTTAGGGTTTTTGGATGTCTGTCTGCACAGCCATGGCCCACACAGCCTCCAGGCTGGGGTCTCTGGAACCACACCACAGAACTGTGCCTGCTCTCTCCTAAGAAACTGCCCATTCCATTGGCTACAACTCTACAAAATAGTAGAAACCTCAAGGTCCCCAAGGACATCCCACTACCGCAAGCCGCACTGGACAAATAGGGGCATTATGACACAAGCTGAGCAACTACTACCTCCATGCAGACAGACAGACAGATATCCGCAGAGACAGAAGATTGAACCAGACAGGCCCCTAGGCCCTATTATGAACTCTTGCTTTGGTGTCCACGTATCACTCCTCAGAGGCCTGGGTTCGAAGACCAGCATACGGGGCTTTCCTGAGGCACCAGACAGAAGACCTCTCATCTCCACATGGGAAGCTTCCTTGTTGGAGTTGTGTCAAGCCCTTCGGGTTGGAGAATCCTGCCGAGTCCCTTAGATACTGCCACATTCCAAGGTCTCCATGGCCACCAACCCACATTATGACTCATCCTCAGGAGAGTCCATTTAAACTCAGCCTTCTGGGTAGCTCACCCAAGAGCCCGCAAATTGAGCGTGCCTTGTCTCCACCAGGCAATGGGAAGGTGAGTTGGCGTGTCTCGGCATCCATGCTTAGGCCCCTGCTCTCGAGTCTTTCTGTATGGGGCATCCTGGAACCATCCAATAGTACTCGACTCTCCTGAAGAAGGAAACTTTGAAGTTTGGAGCAGCTCACAACTCCCAGCGTAGGGAAACCTCCCTGGCCTCATGACGCCCCCACCCCCTTCAGGAAGGGGCCGTCATGGACACAAACTCCAGCTTGAGGCAACATCTGATACTCGCCCTGACCTCACCTGCAGGAGATCTCGATTCAGCCTCTGCAGAGAGGGCCTGCCATGCTCTTGGCCCCAAAACTCGTGCTAGCTTGTGTTTTCAGACTTCCTTCCTCACAATCCTGGCCACACCCCTCCAGTTTGGCAATTCTGGAGACACAATGCAGCACTCTGCCTGCCCTCCAGAAGAAAAATGTTGCCCTATAGGGCTAACCGGAAACGCCAAATGAATAACAACCTGCATGCC
Organism: Mustela nivalis; assembly: GCF_964662115.1. Taxonomy (NCBI): domain Eukaryota; kingdom Metazoa; phylum Chordata; class Mammalia; order Carnivora; family Mustelidae; genus Mustela; species Mustela nivalis. The sequence goes on along the minus strand of NW_028136258.1, from coordinate 663,608 downwards.
ACTCGTCCATACCCCAATTATACAGTCTAGCCTGTGCACTAAAGCCCTGTCTGATACAGCCTGAGGGCAGACCTCCAGTCCAACATCCAGAAAGCTGGCCGTACACAGAGCATATCACACCCACAATGGCTTTAGGCCATCATCTCTACCCAACCTCAGTTTTCACCTTCAGAACCTAGGCCTTATCTCTTCTCACTGCTCAGGAGTGAACGTGATGCAAGAATTAGAACTTCTCCTTCGCCTTGGCAAGTAACCTAGTGGTTGGCATGTTGTCCATTGTTCATTGTAGGAGAAAGCAGCATGGACTATGAGGCCCCACCTATCCCTGAGGGCCACAATTTGCACAAACACACATTGTGACCCTCAGCGTGAGCCCTATCCTCATGTAAAGCCTCTTAGTGACTGGAACAACAGCCCACATATGGGGCTTGCCAAGCCCCTAGTCCCCCAATCTCAACCAGAGTTCGAGATGACTAGTCACCCCTACTCAGGGCTCTACTCTGGAATCCCTCTTTGGTGGGACACCTGAGGTAAAAAAAAAAAAAAAACAAACATATATATATATATATATACAGAAAGGTTTCTTCCAATCCACAGAATGATCCCAACCCCGTGCGATCAGGCCAAATCACCAGAGAAAGAATTGTCCATGGCCCTTGAGGACACCCCGACATTCCACGGCCACCGTTGACAGAAAATCCAGAGACAAAAGCCTGAGCAAGCGCCACATACTCGCCCTTTGTTCATAGCCCGGAAAATTCTCACGGTCTGTAGATCGAGCCTTCATACATACATCCCCAAACCTAAGCTGAGTTTGTGTTTTCAGACTTCTGTCCCCACAGGCCTGGCTCACACACCATCCAAGCTGGGGCCCCTGGAGCGACACCTCAGGACTGTGGCTTCCCTCTCCAGGGGAATTCTGCATTTCCATTGGCCACAACCCAATAGATTAGGAGAATCCACCAAACTCCCCCAGGCCATCCGAATAATGTTGGCTGCTCAGGACACACAGGGATGATCTTTCACAAGTTAGGAAACTAACTCCACTCAGACCCAGAGACAGATATCCCCATAGAATAAGATTGAACTGGACAGGCACTTAGGCCCTAATCAGATCCATTGCTTTTGTTTCCAGGCATCTCTCCTCAGAGGCCTGGTTTCCAATACCAGAATACGGGGGATTACTGAGGGACTCATCAGAAAAATCTCATCTCCACATAGGAAATGTACTCTTTGGAGCTCTATAAAAACCTCTGTTTAGGAGAATCTTTCAGGGCCCCGGATCAAGCGCCCCATTCCAAGGTCTCCATGGACTTTAAACCCACATTATGATCTATTGTCGGGAGAGTCCATGTCAACTCAACCCCTTTGGTTTCTCCCCCAGGGCCTGCAGATCAAACCTGCCTTGTTTTGGAGACAACTAGAATGGGAGGTGGGCTGCCCAGGCATCCATCCTTAGAACCCTACTCTGGAGTCGTTCCACATGGGACATCCTAGAGCCATCCAACAGGTCTCAAGTGTCCCACAGAAGGAATCTTTGCAGTCTGGAGCATCTCACAACTCCCATTGTGGGAAAATCTACATGGCCTCTTGAGACGCTCCACTTTATAAAGGGGCTATCATGGACAGAAACTCCAACCTGAGCAAACGTCTGATATTCGCCCTGACTTCAGGTGCATGAGATCTTGATTCAGCTCTGCAGAGTGTGCCTTCTGTGCACTCACCCCCAAAACTAATCCTAGCTTGTGTTCTCAGACTACCGTCCTCACACCGCTGCCCCAAAAGCCCTACAGATTGGCAATACTGGGGCCATAATGCAGCACACTGCCTGCCCTCCAGAAGAAAAACGTTGCCTTATGGAGCTACCTAGAAACCCGAATAAGGATCAACTGAACACCACTCGACTGCACCCCAAATATGCAGTCTACCCTGTCTAATGCCTTGTCTGACACAGCATGAGCCCACACCTCCAGACCTACGCTCAACAGCTGGCCGCACACTGAGCTCATTGGACCCATCAGGTCCTTAGGTCTTCATCTCTTCTCAACCTCAGTTTTTGGGTTTCAGAACCTAGACCTAAACTCCAATCACTGTCCAGCAGTGAACGTGATGCAGAAATCACAACTCTTCCTTCGCCATGGCTGGAAACCTTGTGGTTGGCATATTCTCCAACGTTCAGTGTAGGAGAATCCAGCGTGGCCCATGAGGCACTTCCCATGCTTGAGGGCCTTGTTGGGCACAAATAGGCATTGTGACCCTCAGCATGAGCCCTGTCCTCAAGGAAGGCCTCTCAGTGTCTGAATCAAGAGCCCGCCTATTGGACTTGCCATGCCCGTAGGCCCCAAACTTAAACAGAGGTGGGGATATCCAGTTGTCCCTCCCAAGGACTCTGCTCTGGAATCCCTCTTTTATTGGGACACTTGAGGTACATAAAATAAAATATAAAATAAAATAAAATAAAAAACAGAAAAGACTCCCCCCATCCCACAGAATGTACCCAAACTCTTGGGATTGGGTCAAATGCTCAGAGAAGGAAAGCCATCTACAACCCATGAGGCCACGCCAGCATTCCACCCACATTGTTGACACAAATCCAGAGACAAAACCTGAGCAAGCACCTCAAACTCACCCTTTTTCATATCCCTAAGTGTTATCACGGTCTGTAGATTGGGCGTGCCATACCTATGTCCCCAATCCTAAGCGGAGTTTGTGTTTTCAGACTTTTGTCCCCACAGGCCTGGCCCACACAGCCTCAAGGCTGGGCCCTTAGAGCCAAACTCAGAACTGTGCTTGCCCTCTCCAGGGGATTTCTGCCCATTCCATTGGCCACAACCCTATAGATTAGGAGAAACTCCAAAGTCCTGAGGCCATCCCAATATTATAGGCTGCCCAGGACAAACAGGGGCGATCTGACACAAGCTGAGCAACTACATCCCCTCAGATCCTTAGACACGTATCCTCAAAAAAGAGATTGAACCGGACAGGCACCTAGGCCCTAATCATCTCGATTGCTTTTGTTTCCAGTCATCTCTCCTCAGAGGCCTGGTTTCCAATACCAGCATATGGGAGATTCCTTAGGCACTCATCAAAACAATTCTCTTCTCTACATAGGAAACATACTCTTTAGAGCTCCATCAAAACCTCCGGTTATGAACATCCCTCAAGGCCCCGGATCAAGCACCCCATTCCAAGGTCTACATGGACACAAATGCACATTATGACCCATCCTCAACTCACCCATTTCAACACACACGCCTAGGTTGCTCCCCTAGATCCAGCAGATCGAACTTGCCTTGGCGCTATGAGACACCTGGAATGGGAGGCAGGCTGCCCAGGCATCCATCCTTAGAACCCTGCTCTGGATAACTTCCTTATGGGATGTCCTGGAGCCATCCAACAGGTCTCGACTGTCCCACAGAAGGAATCATTGCGGTTTGGAGCATCTCACAATTCCCATCATGGGAAAACCTCCATGTCCTCGTGACACCCTCCCCTTCATGAAGGGGCCGTCATGGACAGAAACTTCGACCTAAGCCAACGTCTGATCCTAGCTCTGTCTTCAGGTATACGGGATCTCGAATCATCTCTGCAGAGGGTGCCTGCCGTCCCCTCACCCCGAAATCTAAGTCTGGCTTGTGTTCTCAGAATTTTTTCCTCACGCTCCTGGCCCACAAGCCTTCCAGTTTGGGAATTCTGGAGCCACTATGTGGCACTGTGTCTTCCCTCCAGAAGAAAAACGTTGCCCTCTGGGGCTACCCAGTAACCACAAATGAGTACCATCCTGCATGAAACTCGACTGCACCCCAATGATACAGTCTAGCCTGGGCACTAATTCCCTGTCTGCCACAGCCTGAGCCTGCACCTCCCAACCCACACTCAACAGCTGGCCGAACACTGAGCACATCAGACACACCATGGCCTTAGGTCTTCATCTCTTCCCAACCTCAGTTTTCAGGCTTCAGAACCTAGACCTTAAATCCAATCACAGTCCAGGAGTGGAAGTGTTGCAGAAATTAGAACTCCATCTTCCCCATGGCCAGAAAACTTGTGGTTGCCATATTGTGCAACGTTCAGTGTAGGAGAAACCAGCATGGTACATTAGGCCACGCCCTGACTTGAGGGACTCCTTGGGCACAAAAACACATTGTGAAACTCAGTGTGAGACCTATCCTAAAGGAAGGCCTCTCAGTGTCTGGACCAAGAGCCCACATATGGGGATTGCCATGTTCTTAGGTCCCAATGTTAACCAGAGGTCTGGAGTCCAGTTGCCCCAACCCACGACTCTGCTCTGGAATCCCTCTTTTGGTGGTCCACCTGAGGTAAAAAAAAATAAATAAATAAATAAATAAAAAATAAACAAAAAAAACAGAAAGGCCTCCTCCCTTCCGACAGAATGACCCCAAACTCTTGGGATCAGGTCAAATCCCCAGAAAGGGAGCCTCATCGATGGCCCATGAGGACACCACGACATTCCATGGCAATCGGTGACAGATTTCCAGAAAAAAAAAAAAAAAGCATGAGCAAGCACCTCACATTCGCCCTTTGTTCATATCCCGAAGTGTTCTCCTCACGGTCTATAGATCGGGCCGGCCATACCTACATCCCCCAACCTAAGTGGAGTTTGTGTTTTCAGACTTTTGTCCAAATAGCCCTGGACCACACACGCTCCACACTTGGGTCCCTGGAGCCACACCTCAGGACTGTGCTTCCCTTTCAAGGGAATTCTTCCCATTCCATTGGCCACAACCTTGCAAATTAGGAAAAACCTCCAAAGTCACCGAGGCCATCCCAATAGTGTAGGCCGCCCAGGACAAACAGGGGTGATCTCAAACCAGCTGAGCAACTACCTCCACTCAGACAATAGATGTCCCCAGAAAAGAATATTGAACCGGACAGGCCCCTAGGCCCTAATCAGATCCATTGCTTTGGTTTCCAGGCATCTCTCCTCAGAGGCCTCGTTTCCAATACCAGCATACGGTGGTTTCCTGAGGCACCATTAAGAACAAATCTCGTCTCCCCATGGAAAACTTGCTCATTGGAACTTTGTCATAACCTCTGGTTAGGAGAATCCTTCAGGGCCCTGGTGCCACTGCCCCATACCAAGGTCTCCATGGACTCAAACCAACATTAAGACCATCCTCAGGAAAGTCCATTTCAACTCAGCCCCCTCTGTTGCTACCCCAAGACAGCCGATCAAACGTTTCTTGTTGCTAGGAGACAATTGGAATGTGAGGCTGGCTGCCCAGGCATCCATACTTAGAACGCTGTTCTGGAAAAATACCTTATAAGACGTCCTGGAGCCATCCAACAAATCTTAATTGTCCCACAGAAGGAATCCTTGCGGTTTGGAGCATCTCACAACTCCAATAGTGGGAAAACCCCCATGGCATCCTAATGCCCCCCCTTCCTGAAGGGACCAAAATGGACAGAAACTCAAACCTGAGCCAAAGTCTGAACCTCGACTGACTTCAGACGCATGAGATATCAATTCAGCTCTGCAGAGTGTTCCTGCCATGTCCTTGCCCCGAAACCTAAGCCTAGCTTGTGTTCTCAGACTTCCGTCCTCACTCTCCTGGCCCACAAGCCCTCCAGTTTGGGAATTCCGAAGCCACAATGCAGCACTCTGCCTGCCCTCAGAAGAAAAACTTTGCCCTATGCTGCTAATAAGAAACCCCAAATGATTTTCAAATGCATGCCACTCGATTGTAAAGCAATTATACAGCCCACCCTGTATTCTAATGCCCTGTCTGGCACAGCCTGAGACACGACATCCCAAACGACACCCAGACAGCTGGCCCCAACCTGGACACATAGGACCCGCTATGGCTGTAGGTCGTCATCTCTTCCCAACCTTGGTTTTCAAGCTTCAGAACCTAGACCTTATCTCCAATCACTGCCCAGGGGTGAACGTGATGCAGAAATTAGAATTCCTCCTTCCCCATGGCCAGAAAACTTGTGGTTGGCATGTTGTCCAACGTTCAATGTGGGAAAACCTGCATTGTCCGAAAGGCCACGCCAGTGCTTGAGGGCCGCCTAGGACACACACATGCATTGTGACCTGCAGCGTGAGTCCCGTATTAAAGTAACGCCTCTCAGTGGCTGGACCAAGATCCTGCATATGGGGCTTGTCATATCCATAGGCCCCCAGGCTTAACCAGAGGGCGAGTATTCCAGTTGTCAGTACCCACTGCTATGCTCTAGAATCCCTCTACTGGGGGGACACATGAAGCAGAAAACAGGACACTTCCCTTCCCACAGAATGACCCCAAACTCTTGGGGGCTGGACAAACTACCAGAGAGGGAGACTTCTACGACCCATGAGGCAACTCCTACATTAAACGGCCATTGTGGACAAAACATCCAGAGACAAAAGCCTGAGCGACTGCCTCCCTCTCACCCTTCTTTCATATCCAGAGGAGCTCCCCTCATGGACTGTAGATCAGGCCTGCCGTAACCTCGGCCCCAAACCTGAGCTGAGTTAGGGTTTTTGGATGTCTGTCTGCACAGCCATGGCCCACACAGCCTCCAGGCTGGGGTCTCTGGAGCCACACCACAGAACTGTGCCTGCTCTCTCCTAAGAAACTGCCCATTCCATTGGCCACAACTCTACAAAATAGTAGAAACCTCAAGGTCCCCAAGGACATCCCACTACCGCAAGCCGCACTGGACAAATAGGGGCATTATGACACAAGCTGAGCAACTACTACCTCCATGCAGACACACAGACAGATATCCGCAGAGACAGAAGATTGAACCAGACAGGCCCCTAGGCCCTATTATGAACTCTTGCTTTGGTGTCCACGTATCACTCCTCAGAGGCCTGGGTTCGAAGACCAGCATACGGGGCTTTCCTGAGGCACCAGACAGAAGACCTCTCATCTCCACATGGGAAGCTTCCTTGTTGGAGTTGTGTCAAGCCCTTTGGGTTGGAGAATCCTGCCGAGTCCCTTAGCTACTGCCACATTCCAAGGTCTCCATGGCCACCAACCCACATTATGACTCATCTTCAGGAGAGTCCCTATAGGGCTAACCGGAAACGCTAATTGAGTAACAACCTGCATGCCACTCGACCATACCCCAATTATACAGTCTAGCGTGTGCACTAAAGCCCTGTCTGACACAGCCTGAGGGCAGACCTCCAGTCCAACACCCAGACAGCTGGCCATAACAGAGCATATCACAACTACAATGGCTTTAGGCCATCAACTCTACACAACCTCAGTTTTCACCTTCAGAACCTAGAGCTTATCTCCACTCACTGCTCAGGAGTGAACGTGATACAGGAATCAGAACTTCTCCTTCGCCTTGGCAAGAAACCTAGTGGTTGGCATGTTTTTGCAACGTTCAGTGTAGTTGAAACCAGTGTGGCCCATGATGCCCCACTCATGTTTATGGGCCACATTGGTCACAAACACACATTGTGTCCCTCAGCCTGATCCCAGGCCTCAGGTAAGGCCTCTCAGTGGCTGGATGAAGAGTTAGCATATTCGGCTTGCCATGCCCCTAGGCCCCAAATTTTACCCATAGTTCGCGTTCTCCCTTCACTTTTCCCCAGGGCTCATCTTTGGAATTCCTCTTTTGGCGGGATACCTGAGGTAACAAACCTGAAAGGAGTCCTCCCATTCCACAGATTGATGAAAAACAATTGGGATCGGACCAAATCCCCAGAGAGAAAGATTCGTCCATGGCCCATGAGGCTTCCCCGACATTCCACGGCCATCTCGGATACAAAATCCAGAGACAAAAGCCTGAGCAAGTGCCTCAGACTCGCTCTTTCTTTATATCCAGAAGAGTTCTTCTCATGGTTTATAGATCGGGCCTGCCATACCTACCTCCCCAAAGCTAAGCTGAGTTTGTGTTTTCAGACTTCTGTCCCCAAAGTCCTGGGCCACACACCTTCCAGGCTGGGGCCCCAGGTGTCACACATTAGGACTGTGTCTACCCAATCCATGGGAATTCTGCCCATTCCATGGTCCAAAACCGTAAAATTAGGAGAACCCTCCAAATCCCTGAGGCCATCCCAATAGTGCAGGTCGCCCGGGACAAACAAGGGCGGTCTGATACCAGCTGAGCATCTACCTCTACTCATACCATAGATGGATGTCCCCTGAGAAGCAGATTGAACCAGAAAGGACCCTAGGCCATAATCGGATACATTGCTTTGGTTTACAGGCATGTCTCCTCAAAAGCCTGGATTCCAATACCAGCATAGGGGTTTTCTGAGGCACCCATTAGAACAAATCTCGTCTCCACAAGGAACCTTGTGCATCGAGCTATGTCAATAGCTTAGGAGAATACTTCAGGGTCCCGGTGCCACCGCCCCAATTTAAGGCCCTCATGGACACAAACACACATTAGGACCCATCCTCAGGAAAGTCCATTTCAAGTCAGTCACTCCTGTTGCTCACGCAGAGCCATCAGATCTAAACTCTCTTGTTGCTAGGAGAAAATTGGAATGCGAGGCCTGCTTCCCAGTCATCCATTCTCGAATGGTGCCCTGGAGTCATTCCATATGGGATGTCCTGAAGCTGCCCAACAGGTCTCAATTGTCCCGCAGAAGGTATCCTTGAAGGGGGCATCCCACAACACCCAACGTGGGAAAACCTACATGACCTCGAGATTTCGCTCCCTTCATGAAGGGGTCGTCATGCACATAAACTCCAACCTGAGCCAACGTCTGATCCTCGCCCTGACTTCAGATGCATGAGATATTGGTTCAGATCTACAGTGGTCCCTGCCGTGTCCTCGCCCTGATACACAAGTCTAGCTTGTGTTCTCAGACTTCCGTCCTCACACTCCTGGACACGAAGCCCTCAAGTTTGGCAATTCCGGACCGACAATGAAGCACTCTGCTTGCCCTCTAGAAAACAAATTTTGCCTAATGAGCTGCCCAGACAACTTATATGAGGATAAATCTACATGGCACTCGACTTTACCCAAATTATATAGTCTACGGGGGCACTAATGCACTGTCTGACACAACCTGAGCCCGGACCTCCTGACCAACACCCAGACAGCTGACCGCACACTGAGCACATCAGACCCGCCATGGCCTTAGGTCATCATCTCTTCCCTACCTCCGTTTTCAGGCTTCAGAACCTAGACCTTATCTCCAATAACTGCCCAAGGGTGACTGTGATGCAGAAATCAGAACACTTCCTTACCCATGGCAAGAAATCTTGTCGTTGGCAGGTTGTCCAACGTTCAGTGTAGGAGAAACCAGGATTCACCATGAGGCCCCGCCCATTCTTGTTTGCGAAGTGGGCATAAACACGCATTGTGACCCTCAGTGTGAGTCCTGTCCTCTAGTAAGTCCTCTCAGTTGCTCGACCATTAGATGACATAATGGGCTTGACATGTCCCTAGGCCCAAATTTGTAACCAGATTTCTGGTTGTCCAGTCGGCCCTCCCCAGGGCTCTACTCTGGAATACCTCATTTGGTGAGACACCTGAGGTTAAAAAACAAAACAAGGCAAATCACAACAACAACAAAACGGACTTCTTCCATCCCACAAAATGACCCCAAAATCTTGCGATGGGGACAAACCACCAGAGAGTAAGACTCGTCCATTTCCCATGAAGTCAACCGGAAATTTCAGGACCATGAGTGACACGATATCCAGAGACAAAAACTTGAGCAAGAGCCTGTCACTCGCCCTTTTTTCATATCCCGAAGAGTTCTCCTCATGGTCTGTAGATCAATACTGCCATACCTATTACCCGAAACATAAGCCGCGTTTGTGTTTTCAGACAACTGTCCAAACAGCTCTGCCTACACACCCTACAGGCTCAGGCCCCTGGAGCCAAACCTGAGGACTGTACTTGCCCTCTCCAAGGGAATTGTATGTGCCCATTCCAATGGCCACAACCTACTAATAGGATAAACCTCCAAACTCCCTGAGGCCATCCCAATAGTGGTGGCTCTCCAGGACAAACAGGAGCAATCTGAGCCCATCTGACACCTACATGCACTCAGACGCATAGACTGATGTCCCCAGAGGTAAAAAGGTATGAACAGGCCCCTAGGCACTATTTGGATTCATTGTTGTGCTATCCAGTCAACTCTCCTCAGAGGCCTGGATTTCAATACCAGCGTATGGCTGTTTCCTGACTCATCCCTCAGAACAAATCTCATTTACATATGGGAAACTTGCACGTTGGAGCTGTGTCAAAGCCTCTGTTTGAAAAAACCCTTCAGGGCCCCAGTGCCACCGCTTCATTCCAAGATCTCCATAGACACAAAAACATATTAGGATCCATCCACAGGAGAGTCCATTTCAACTCAGCCTCCTGGGTTGCTCCCCCAGATCCAGCAGATCTAACCTGTCTTGTTGCTAGGACACAATTGGAATGCGAGGTGGGCTACCCAGCCATCCATCCTTAGAACCCTGCTTGGAATCGTTGCCCTGGAGCCAACCAACAGTTCTCAATTGTCCTGCAGAACAATCTTTGCAGTTTGGAGCTTCTCACAACTAACATCGTGGGAAAACCCCCACGGCCTCATGACCCCCCCGCCCCTTCATGAAGGGCCATCAGGGACAGAAACTCCAGCCTGAGCGATCTTCTGATCCTCGCCCTGACATCATAAGCACGAGATCTCGATTCAGGTCTGTAGATTGTTCCTGCCTTGTCCTCACCCAGAAACCTAAGCCTAGCTTGTTCTCAGATTTCCTTCCTCAGACTACTGGCCCACAAGCCTCCAGTTTGAAAACCAGAACTATAATGCAGCACTCTACCTGCCCTCAGGAAGAAAAACATTGCCCTCTGGGGCTACCCAGAAACTCCAAAAGAGGATCAACCTGCACGCCATACGACTGTACCCCAAATATATAGGCTGACCTGTGCACTATTGCCCTTTTTGACACAGCCTGAGCCTGGATTACCTGGCCCCACACAGAAAGCTGGCCGCTCACTGAGCACATCGGACCCGCCATGGTCTTAGGTCGTCATCTCTTCCCAACCTCGGTTGTCAAGTTTCAGAACCTAGACCTTATCTCCAATCACTGCCCAGGCTTGAAAGTGATGCAGAAAACACAACTCCTTCCCCGTGGCAAGAAACCATGTGGTTGGCATGTTGTCCAACGTTCAGTGTAGTTGAAACCAGGGTGGCCCATGAGGCCCCGCTCATGTTTGCGGGCCAAATTGGTCAAAACCACACATTGTGACCCTCACCCTGATCCCAGTCCTCAATAAGGCCTCTCAGTGGCTGGATGAAGAGATAGCATATTGGGCTTGCCATGCCCCTAGGCTCCAAATTTTACCCATAGTTAGGGTTCTCCCTTCACTTTTCCCCAGGGCTCTTCTTTGGAATTCCTCTTTTGGCGGGACACCTGAGGTAACAAACCTGAAAGGAGTCCTCCCATTCCACAGATTGACGAAAAACAATTGGGATCGGGCCAAATCCACAGAGAGGAAGATTCGTCCATGGCCCATGAGGCCTCCCCGACATTCCACGGCCATCTCTGATACAAAATCCAGAGACAAAAGCCTGAGCAAGCGCCTCAGACTCGCTCTTTCTTCATATCGGGAAGAGTTCTTCTCATGGTTTATAGATCGGGCCTGCCATACCTACGTCCCCAAACCTAAGCTGAGTTTGTGTTTTCAGACTTCTGTCCTCAAAGTCCTGGGCCACACACCCTCCAGGCTTGGGCCCCTGGAGTCACACAGTAGGACTGTGCCTACCCAATCCATGGGAATTCTGCCGATGCAATTGTCCAAAACAGTAAAATTTGGAGAACCCTACAAATCCCTGAGCCCATCCCAATAGTGCAGGTCGCCCGGGACAAACAAGGGCGGTCTGATACCAGCTGAGCATCTACCTCCACTCATAGCATAGATGGATGTCCCCTGAGAAGAAGATTGAACCAGACAGGACCCTAGGCCATAATCGGATACATTGCTTTGGTTTACAGGCATGTCTCCTCAAAAGCCTGGATTACAATACCAGCATAGCGGTTTTCCTGAGGCACCCATCAAAACAAATCTCGTCTCCACAAGGAACCATGTGCATCGAGCTATGTCAAAAGCTTAGGAGAATACTTCAGGGTCCCGGTGCCACCGCCCCATTTTAAGGCCCTCATGGACACAAACACACTTTAGGACCCATCCTCAGGAAAGTCCATTTCAAGTCAGCCACCCCGGTTTCTCCCGCAGAGCCATCAGATCTAAACTGTCTTGTTGCTAGGAGACAATTGGAATGCGAGGCGGGCTTCCCAGGCATCCATCCTCGAACGGTGCCCTGGAGTCATTCCATATGGGATGTCCTGGAGCTGCCCAACAAGTCTCAATTGTCCCGCAGAAGGAATCCTTGAAGGGGGCATCCCACAACTCCCAACGTGGGAAAACCTCCATGGCCTCGAGATTCCGCTCCCTTCATGAAGGGGCCGTCATGCACAGAAACTCCAACCTGAGCCAACGTCTGATCCTCGCCCTGACTTCAGATGCATGAGATATAGGTTCAGATCTACAGGGGTACCTGCCGTGCCCTGGCCCTGAAACCCAAGTCTAGCTGTGTTCTCAGACTTCCGTCCTCACACTCCAGGCCCCGAAGCCCGGAAGTTTCGCAATTCCAGACCCACAATGCAGCACTCAGCCTGCCCTCTAGAAAAAAAATTTGGCCTAATGAGCTGCCCAGGCACCTTATATGAGGATAAATCTACATGGCATTCGACTGTACCAAAAGTATATAGTCTAACCTGGGCACTAATGCACTGTCTGACACAACCTGAGCTCGGACCTCCTGACCAACACCCAGACAGCTGACCGCACACTGAGCACATCAGAACCGCCATGGCCTTAGGTCATCATCTCTTCCCAACTGCTGTTTTTCAGGCTTCAGAACCTAGACCTTATCTCCAACCACTGCCCAGGGGTGCCTGTGATGCAGAAATCAGAACTCTTCCTTACCCATGGCAAGAAACCTTGTGGTTGGCATGTTGTCCAACGTTCAGTGTAGGAGAAACCAGCATTCACCCGAAGGCCCCGCCAATTCTTGAGTGCGAAGAGGGCATAAACATGCATTGTGACCCTCAGCGTGAGTCCTGTGCTCTAGTAAGTCCTCTCAGTGGCTCGACCATTAGATGTCATAATGGGCTTGACATGTCCCTAGGCCACAATTTTTAACCAGATTTCTGGTTGTCCGGTCGGCCCTCCCCAGGGCTCTACTCTGGAATACCTCATTTGGTGAGACACCTGAGGTTAAAAAACAAAACAAAGCAAATCAACAACAACAACAACAAAACGGACTCCTTCCATCCCCAGAATGACCCAAAACTCTGGGAATGGGCAAAACCCCAGATAGTAAGACTCGTCCATTTCCCATGAAGTCACCCGGAAATTTCACGACCATGAGTGACACGATATCCAGAGACAAAAACTTGAGCAGGAGCCTCACACTCGCCCTTCTTTCAAATCCCGAAGAGTTCTCCTCATGGTCTGTAGATCAGTCCTGCCATACCTATGACCTGAAACATAAGCCGCGTTTGTGTTTTCAGACAACTGTCCAAACAGCTCTGGCCTACACACCCTACAGGCTCAGGCACCTGGAGCCAAACCTGAGGACTGTACTTGCCCTCTCCAAGGGAATTGTATGTGCCCATTCCAATGGCCACAACCCTACTAATAGGATAAACCTCCAAACTGCCTGAGGCCATCCCAATAGTGGTGGCTTCCCAGGACAAACAGGGGCAATCTGAGCTCATCTGAGCACCTACCTGCACTCAGACGCATAGACTGATGTCCCCAGAGGTAAAAAGGAACGAACAGGCCCCTAGGCACTAAACGGATCCATTGATGTGGTATCCAGTCATCTCTCCTCAGAGGCCTGGATTTCAATACCAGCGTATGGCTGTTTCTTGACTCACCCATCAGAAAACATCTCATCTACATATGGGAAACTTGCACGTTGGAGCTGTGTCAAAGCCTCTGTTTGGAAAAACCCTTCAGGACCCCAGTGCCACCGCTACATTCCAAGGTCTCCATAGACACAAAAAGACATTAGGACCCATCCACAGGAGAGTTTATTTCAACTCAGCCTCCTGGGTTGCTCCCCCAGATCCAGCAGATCTAACCTGTCTTGTTGCTAGGACACAATTGGAATGCGAGGTGGGCTACCCAGCCATCCATCCTTAGAACCCTGCTCGGAATCGTTGCCCTGGAGCCAACCAACAGGTCTCAATTGTCCTGCAGAAGAATCTTTGCAGTTTGGAGCTTCTCAGAACTAACATCGTGGGAAAACCCCCACGGCCTCGTGACCCCCCCGCCCCTTCATGAAGGGCCATCAGGGACAGAAACTCCAGCCTGAGCGATCTTCTGATCCTCGCCCTGACATCATAAGCACGAGATCTCGATTCAGGTCTGTAGATTGTTCCTGCCTTGTCCTCACCCAGAAACCTAAGCCTAGCTTGTTCTCAGATTTCCTTCCTCAGACTACTGGCCCACAAGCCTCCAGTTTGAAAACCAGAACTATAATGCAGCACTCTTCCTGCCCTCAGGAAGAAAAACATTGCCCTCTGGGGCTACCCAGAAACTCCAAAAGAGGATCAACCTGCACGCCATACGACTGTACCCCAAATATATAGGCTGACCTGTGCACTATTGCCCTTTTTGACACAGCCTGAGCCTGGATTACCTGGCCACACACAGAAAGCTGGCCGCTCACTGAGCACATCGGACCCACCATGGTCTTAGGTCGTCATCTCTTCCCAACCTCGGTTGTCAAGTTTCAGAACCTAGAACTTATCTCCAATCACTGCCCAGGCTTGAAAGTGATGCAGAAAACACAACTCCTTCCCCGTGGCAAGAAACCATGTGGTTGGCATGTTGTCCAACGTTCAGTGTAGTTGAAACCAGTGTGGCCCATGAGGCCCCGCTCATGTTTGCGGGCCACATTGGTCAAAACCACACATTGTGACCCTCACCCTGATCCCAGTCATCAATAAGGCCTCTCAGTGGCTGGATGAAGAGATAGCATATTGGGCATGCCATGCCCGTAGGCCCCAAATTTTACCCATAGTTCGGGTTCTCCCTTCACTTTTCCCCAGAGCTCTTCTTTGGAATTCCTCTTTTGGCGGGACACCTGAGGTAACAAACCTGAAAGAGTCCTACCATTCCACAGATTGACGAAAAACAATTGGGATCGGGCCAAATCCACAGAGAGGAAGATTCGTCCA
Organism: Mustela nivalis; assembly: GCF_964662115.1. NCBI lineage: Eukaryota > Metazoa > Chordata > Mammalia > Carnivora > Mustelidae > Mustela > Mustela nivalis. The sequence continues at coordinate 648,438 of NW_028136258.1, read as the reverse complement.
TGGCCCATGAGGCCTCCCCGACATTCCACGGCCATCTCTGATACAAAATCCAGAGACAAAAGCCTGAGCAAGCCCCTCAGACTCGCTCTTTCTTCATATCCGCAAGAGTTCTTCTCATGGTTTATAGATCGGGCCTGCCATACCTACGTCCCCAAACCTAAACTGAGTTTGTGTTTTCAGACTTCTGTCCTCAAAGTCCTGGGCCACACACCCTCCAGGCTGGGGCCCCTGGAGTCACACAGTAGGACTGTGCCTACCCAAACATGGGAATTCTGCCGATGCCATTGTCCAAAACAGTAAAATTTGGAGAACCCTACAAATCGCTGAGGCCATCCCATAGTGTAGGTCGCCCGGGACAAACAAGGGTGGTCTGATACCAGCTGAGCATCTACCTCCACTCATACCATAGATGGATGTCCCCTGAGAAGAAGATTGAACCAGACAGGACCCTAGGCCATAATCGGATACATTGCTTTGGATTACAGGCATGTCTCCTCAAAAGCCTGGATTCCAATACCAGCATAGAGGTTTTCCTGAGGCACCCATCAAAACAAATCTCGTCTCCACAAGGAACCTTGTGCATCGAGCTATGTCAAAAGCTTAGGAGAATACTTCAGGGTCTCGGTGCCACCGCCCCATTTTAAGGCCCTCATGGACACAAACACACATTAGGACCCATCCTCAGGAAAGTCCATTTCAAGTCAGCCACCCCGGTTTCTCCCGCAGAGCCATCAGATCTAAACTGTCTTGTTGCTGGGAGACAATTGGAATGCGAGGCCGGCTTCCCAGGCATCCAACCTCGAACAGTGACCTGGAGTCATTCCATATGGGATGTCCTGAAGCTGCCCAACAGGTCTCAATTTTCCCGCAGAAGGAATCCTTGAAGGGGGCATCCCACAACTCCCAACGTGGGAAAAACTCCATGGCCTTGAGATTCCGCTCCCTTCATGAAGGGTCCGTCATGCACAGAAACTCCAACGTGAGCCAACGTCTGATCCTCGCCCTGACTTCAGATGCATGAGATATAGGTTCAGATCTACAGTGGTACCTGCCGTGTCCTCGCCCTGAAACCCAAGTCTAGCTTGTGTTCTCAGACTTCCGTCCTCACACTCCTGGACATGAATCCCTCAAGTTTAAAATTCCGGACCGACAATGAAGCACTCTGCCTGCCCTCTAGAAAACAAATTTTGCCTAATGAGCTGCCCAGACAACTTATATGAGGATAAATCTACATGGCACTCAACTGTACCCAAAGTATATAGTCTAAACTGGGCACTAATGCACTCTCTGACACAACCTGAGCCCGGATCTCATGACCAACACCCAGACAGCTGACCGCACACTGAGCACATCAGACCCGCCATGGCCTTAGGTCATCATCTCTTCCCTACCTCAGTTTTTAGGCTTCAGAACCTAGACCTTATCTCCAATCACTGCCCAGGGGTGCCTGTGATGCAGAAATCAGAACTCTTCCTTACCCATGGCAAGAAACCTTGTGGTTGGCATGTTGTGCAACGTTCAGTGTACGAGAAACCAGGATTCACCATGAGGCCCTGCCCATTCTTGTTTGCGAAGTGGGCATAAACACGCATTGTGACCCTCAGCGTGAGTCCTATGCTCTAGTAAGTCCTCTCAGTGGCTCGACCATTAGATGTCATAATGGGCTTGACATGTCCCTAGGCCACAATTTTTATCCACATTTCTGGTTGTCCGGTCGGCCCTCCCCAGGGCTCTACTCTGGAATCCCCCATTTGGTGGGACACCTGAGGTTAAAAAACAAAACAAGGCAAATCAACAACAACAAAAAAACGGACTTCTTCCATCCCCAGAATGACCCAAAACTCCTTGGACGGGGCCAAACCCCCAGAGTGTAAGACTCGTCCATTTCCCATGAAGTCACCAGGAAATTTCACGACCATGAGTGACACGATATCCAGAGACAAAAACTTGAGCACGAGCCTCACACTCGCCCCTTATTCATATCCCGAAGTGTTCTCCTCATGGTCTGTAGATCAATCCTGCCATACCTATGACCTGAAACATAAGCCGCGTTTGTGTGTTCAGACGACTGTCCAAACAGCTCTGCCTACACACCCTACAGGCTCCGGCCCCTGGAGCCAAACCTGAGGATTGTACTTGCCCTCTACAAGGGAATTGTATGTGCCCATTCCAATGGCCACAACCTACTAATAGGATAAACCTGCAAACTCCCTGAGGCCATCCCAATAGTGGTGGCTTCCCAGGACAAACAGGGGCAATCTGAGCCCATCTGAGCACCTACATGCTCTCAGACGCATAGACTGATGTCCCCAGAGGTAAAAATGTACGAACAGGCCCCTAGGCACTATTCGGATCCATTGCTGTGGTATCCAGTCATCTCTCCTCAGAGGCCTGGATTTCAATACCAGCATATGGCTGTTTCCTGACTCATCCGTCAGAACAAATCTCATCTACATATGGGAAACTTGCACGTTGGAGCTGTGTCAAATCCTCTGTTTGAAAAAACCCTTCAGGACCCCAGTGCCACCCCTTCATTCCAAGGTCTCCATAGACACAAAAACATATTAGGATCCATCCACAGGAGAGTCCATTTCAACCCAGATCCAGATTGCTCGCCCAGATCCAGCAGATATAACCTGTCTTGTTGCTAGGACACAATTGGAATGCAAGGTGGGCTACCCAGGCATCCATCCTTAGAACCCTGCTCGGAATCGTTGGCCTGGAGCCAACCAACATGTCTCAATTGTCCTGCACAAGAATCTTTGCAGTTTGGACCTTCTCACAACTAACATCGTGGGAAAACCCCCACGAACTCGAGACCCCGCCCCTTCATGAAGGGGCCATCAGGGACAGAAACACCAACCTGAGCGATCTTCTAATCCTCACCCTGACTTCAGAAGCACGAGATCTCGATTCAGGTCTGTAGATTGTTCCTGCCTTGTCCTCACCCAGAAACCTAAGCCTAGCTTGTGTTATCAGATTTCCGTCTTCAGACTACTGGCCCACAAGCCCTCCAGTTTGCAAACCAGAACTATAATGCAGCACTCTGCCAGCCTTCAGGAAGAAAAACATAGCCCTGTGGGGCTACCCAGAAACTCCAAATGAGGATCAACCTGCATGCCATTCGACTGTACCCCAAATATATAGGCTGACCTAGGCACTATTGCCCTTTCTGACACAGCCTGAGCCTGGACTTCCTGGCCCCACCCAGAAAGCTGGTCGAACACTGAGCATGCCGGATGAGCCATGTCCTTAGGTCGTCATCTCTTCCCAACCTGGTTGTCAAGTTTCAGAACCTAGACCTTATCTCCAATCACTGCCCAGGCTTGTAAGTGATGCAGAAATCACAACTCCTTCCCCGTGGCTAGAAACCATGTGGTTGGCATGTTTTCCAATGTTCAGTGTAGTTGAAACCAGTGTGGCCCATGAGGCCCCACCCATGTTTATGGGCCACATTGGTCACAAACACACATTGTGACCCTCAGCCTGATCCCAGTCCATAGGTAAGGCCTCTCAGTGGCTGGATGAAGAGACAGCATATTGGGCTAGCCATGCCCCTAGGCCCCAAATTTTACCCATAATTCGGGTTGTCCCTTCGCTTTTCCCCAGGGCACTTCTTTGGAATTCCTCTTTTGGCGGGACACCTAAGGTAACCAACCTGAAAGGAGACCTCCCATTCCACAGATTGACGAAAAAGAATTGGGATCGGGCCAATTCCACAGAGAGGAAGATTCGTCCATGGCCCATGAGGTTTCCCAGACAATCCACGGCCATCGCTGATACCGAATCTAGAGACAAAAGACTGAACAAGCACCTCAGACTCGCTCTTTTTTCATATCCTGAAGAGTTCTTCTCATGGTTTATAGATCGGGCCTGCCATACCTACGTCTCCAAACCTAAGCTGAGTTTATGTTTTCAGACTTCTGTCCTCAAAGTCCTGGACCACACACCCTCCAGGCTTCGGTCCCTGGAGCCACACATAAGGACTGTGCCTACCCAATCCATGGGAACTCTGCCCATTCCATTGTCCAAAACCGTAAAATTAGGAGAACCCTCCAAATCCCTGAGGCCATCCCAATAGGGCATGTCGCCCGTGACATACAAGCGCGGTCTGATAGCAGCTGAGCATCAACCTCCACTCATACCATAGATGGATGTCCCCAGAGAAGAAGATTGAACCAGACAGGACCCTGGCCAATCGGATCCATTGCTTTGGTGAGAGGCATGTCTCCTCAAAAGCCTGGATTCCAATACCAGCATAGGGGTTTTCCTGAGGTAGCAATCAGAACAAATCTCGTCTCCACAAGGAAACATGTGCATCGAGCTCTGTCAAAAGCTTAGGAGAATACTTCAGGGTCCCGGTGCCACGGCCCCATTCCAAGGCCCCATGGACACAAACACACATTAGGACCCATCGTGAGGAAAGTCCATTTCAAGTCAGCCACCCCGGTTGCTCCCGCAGAGCCATCAGATCTAAACTGGCTTGTTGCTAGGAGACAATTGGAATGCGAGGCTGGCTTCCCAGGCATCCTCCCTCGAACAGTGCTATAGAGTCATTCCATATGGGATGTCCTGGAGCTGCCCAAAGGCCTCAATTGTCCTGCAGAAGGAATTCTTGAAGGGGGCAACCCACAACTCCCACGTGGGAAAAACTCCATGGACACGAGATTCCGCTCCCTTCATGAAGGAGCCGTCAGGCACAGAAACTCCAACCTAAGCCAAAGTCTAATTCTCTCCCTGACTTGAAATGGATGAGATATTGGTTCAGATCTGCAGGGGGTACCTGCCGTGCCCTTGCCCTTAGCCCAAGTATAACTTTTGTTCTCAGAATTCCGACCTCACTCTCCTGGCCTCAAAGCCCTCATGATTGGTAAATCCGGTCCCACAATTAAGCACATGGCCTGCTTTCTGGAAAAAAAATATTGCCTAAAGAGCTGCCAAGGCAACTTATATGAAGATAAACCTACACGGTACTCGGCTTTGCCCGAATTATATAGTCTAACCTGGGCACTAATGCACTGTCTGACACAACCTGAGCCCGGACTTCCTGACCAACACCCAGACAGCTGACCGCACACTGCGCACATCAGACCCGCCATGGCCTTAGGTCCTCATCTCTTCCCTACCTCAGTTTTCAGGCATCAGAAACTAGACTTTATCTCTGCCTGGGGATGAGTGTGATGCAGAAATCAGAACTTCTCCTTACACATGGCAAGAAACCTTGTGGTTGGCATGTTGTCCAACGTTCATTGTAGGAGAAACTAGCATTCACCCTGAGGCCCGCCTATTCTTGAGTGCGACGAGGGCATAAATATGCATTGTGACCCTCAGGGTGAGTCCTGTCCTCTAGTAAGTCCTCTCAGAGCCTGGATCACTAGATGTCATAATGGGCTTGACATAGCCCTACGCCCCAATTTTTAACCAGATTTCTGGTTGTTCAGTCACCCCTCCCCAGAGCTCTACTCTGGAATTCCTCATGTGGTGGGACAACGGAGGTTAAAAAATGAAACGAAACAAAGCAACAACAACAACAAAAAAAACGACTTCTTCCATCCCAAGAATGACCCCAACCTCTTTGGAAGGGGCCAAATCGCCAGAGAGTAAGACTCGTCCATTTCCCATGAAGTCACCCGGAAATTTCACGACCATGAGTGACATGATATGCAGAGACAAAAACATGAGCAATAGCCTCACACTCGCCCTTTTTTCATATACCGAAATGTTCTCCTCATGGTCTGTAGATCTGTCCTGCCCTACCTATGACCCGAAACATAAGCCGAGTTTGTGTTTTCAGACAACTGTCCAAACAGCCCTGGCCTACACACCCTATAGGCTCAGGCCCCTGAAGCCAAACCTGAGGACTGTTCTTGCCCTCGCAAGGGAATTGTGTGAGCCCATTCCAATGGCGACAACGCAACTAAAAGTATAAACCTTTAAATTCCCTGAGGCCATCCCATAGTGTTGGCTTCCAAGGACAAACACGGGCAATCTGAGTTCATCTGAGCACCTACCTGCACTCTGACCCATAGATAGATGTTGCCCGAGGTAAAAAGAAACCAACAGGCCCCTAGGCACTAATCGGATCCATTGCTTTGGTTTCCAGGCATCTCTCCTCAGAGGCCTGGATTTCAATACCAGAATATGGCTGTTTCTTGACTCACCCATCAGAACAAATCTCCTCTACACATGGGAAACTTGCATGGTGGACCTGTGTCAAACCTCTGTTTAGGAGAAGTCTTCAGGGCCCTAGTGCCACCGCTTAATGCCACAGTCTCCATAGACACAAAAACATATTAGGACCCATCCACAGGAGAGTCCATTTAAACTCAGCCTCCTCGGTTGCTCCCCGAGATCCAACAGATCTAGCCTGTCTTGTAGCTAGGAGAATATTGGAATGCGAGGTGGGCTACCCAGCCTTCCATCCTTAGAACCCTGCTCAGAATCGTTGGCCTGGAGCCAACCAACTGGTCTCAATTTTCCCACAGTAGAATCTTTGCAGTTTGGAGCTTCTAACAACTCCCATGGTGGGAAAACCCCCACGGCCTCGTGATTCCCCCCCTTTATGAAGGGGCCATCAGGGACAGAAAGTCAAACCTGAGGCATCGTCTGATGCTCAACCTGACTTCAGGTGCAAGAGATCTCGATTCAGGTCTGTAGATTGTGCCTGCCATGTCCTCACACATAAAACCTAAGCCTAGCTTGTGTTTTCGGAGTTCCGTCCTCAGACTACCGGCCCATAAGCCCTCCAGTTTGGCAATCCAGAAGTACAATGTGGCACTCCGCCTGCTCCCTGGAAGAAGAACATTGCCCTCTGGGGCTATGCAGAAACCCCAAATGAGGATCAACCTGCACGCCATTTGGCTGTACACCAAATATATAGGCTGAGGTGGGCACAATTGCCCATTCTGACACAGCCTGAGCCTGGAACTCCTGGCCTCACCCAGACAGCTGGCCACACACTGAGCACATCGGACCCGCCATGGCCATAGGTCGTCATCTCTACCCAACCTCGGTTTTCACGCTTCAGAACCTTGACCTTATCTCCAATCACTGCCCAGGTTTGAAAATGTTGCAGAAATCCGAACTCGTTCCCTTGGCAAGAAACCTCGTGGTTGGCATGTTGTCCAACTTTCAGTGTAGTTGAAACCAGTGTGGCACATGAGACCCAGCCCACGCTTGAGGGCCACATTGGTCTCAAACACACATTGTGACCCTCAGCCTGAGCCCGGTCCTCAGGCAAGGCCTCTCAGTGGCTGCATGAAGAAAGAGCATATTGGGCTTGCCATGCCCCTAGACCCCAATTTTTAACCAAGTTCGAGTTGTCCCTTCACTCTTGCCCAGGGCTCTGCTTTGGAATTCCTCTTTTGGTGGGACACCTCAGGTAACAAACCTTAAAGGAGTCCTCCCATTCCACAGATTCACGAAAAAGAATTGGGATAGGGCCAAATCCACAGAGAGGAAGATTCGTCCATGGCTCATGAGGCCTCCCCGACATTCCACGGCCATCGCTGATACAAAATCCAGAGACAAAAGCCTAAGCAAGCGCCTCAGACTCGCTCTTTCTTCATATCCTGAAGAGTTCTTCTCATGATTTGTAGTTCGGCCATGCCATAACTACGTCCCCAAACCTAAGCTGAGTTTGTGTTTTTTGAGTTCTGTCCTCAAAGTCCTGGGCCACACACCCTCCAGGCTGGGCCCCTGGAACCACACATTAGGACTATGCCTTACCAATCCATGGGAATTCTGCCCATTCCATTATCAAAAACCATACAAATTAGGAGAAACCTCCAAATTCCCTGAGGCCATACCAATGGTGTAGGTTGTCTGGGACAAAAAAGGGCCGTCTAACACCAGCTGAGCATCTACCTCCACTCATACCATAGGTGGATGTCCCCAGAGAAGAAGATTGACCAGACAGGACCCCAGGCCATAATGGGATCCATAGCTTTGGTTTACAGGCATGTCTCCTCAAAAGCCTGGTTTCCAATACCAGCTGAGGGCTTTTCCTGAGGCACCCATCAGAACAAATCTCGTTTACACATGGGAAACTTGCATGTTGGAGCTCTCTCAAAGCCTCTGTTTAGAAGGACATTTCAGGTTCCCGGTGCCAGCGCCTCATTCCAAGGTCTCCATGGAGACACACCCACATTAGGACCCATCCACAGGAGAGTCCATTTCAACTCAGCCCCCTCAGTTGCTCCCCCTGATCCAGCAGATCTAACCCGTCTTGTCGCTAGGAGATGATTGGAATGAGAGGCAGGCTTCCCAGCCATCCATACTTAGAACCATTCTCAGAATGATGCTGTATGGGAAGTCCTGGAGCCAACCAACAGGTCTCAATAGTCCCGCAGAAGAATCTTTACTGTTTGGAGCATCTCACAACTCCCATCGTGGGAAAACCTCCATGGCCTCGTGATCCCGCCCCCTGCGCTTCATGAAGGGGCCATCAGGGACAGAAGCTCCAACCTGAGCGATCGTCTGATCCTCGCCCTGACTTCAGATGCAGGACATCTTGATTCAGCTCTGCAGAGTGTGCCTGCCGTGCCCTTGCCCAGAAACGTAAGTCTAGTTTGTGTTCTCAACTTCCATCCTCACATTCCTGGCCCACAAGCCCTCCAGTTTGGCAATTCCAGAACTACAAGGCAGCACTCTGCCTGCTTTCCGGAAGAAAAACTTTGCCCTCTGGGGCTACCCAGATTCCCCAAATGAGGATCAACCTGCATGCCACTTGACTGGACCCCAATTATACAGGCTGCCCTGGGCACTACTGCCCTTTCTGGCACAGCCTGAGACTGAACCTCCTGGCTCGCACCCACCCAGCTAGCCACACACTGAGCACATCGGACCCGCCATGGCCTTAGGTCATCATCTCTTTCCAACCTCGGTTTTCAGGCTTCAGAACCTAAACCTTATCTCCAGTCACCACCCAGGGTTGAACATAATGCAGGAATCAGAACTCCTTCCCCATGGCAAGAAACCTTGTGGTTGGCATGTTGTCCAACGTAAAGTGTAGTTGAAACCAGTGTGGCCCATGAGGCCCTGCAGATGCTTGAGGACCAAGTCGGTCACGAACATGCATTGTGACCCTCAACGTGAGCCCAGTTCTCAAGTAAGGCCTCTCAGCGGCTGGACCAAAAGACAGCATATTGGGCTTGCCATGCCCCTAGGCCCCAATTTTTAACCAGATTTCTGGTTGTCCAGTCTCCCCTCCCCAGGGCTCGGCTTTGGAATCCCTCTTTTGGTGGGACACCTGAGGTAACAAAACTGAAAGGACTCCTCCCATCCCACAGTTTGACCCAAAACAATTGGAATCGGGCCAAATCCACAGAGCGGAAGACTCGTCCATGGCCCATGAGGCCTCCCCGACATTCCACGCCCATCGTTGACACAAAATCCAGAAACAAAAGCCTGAACAAGTGCCTCACAACCTCTCTTTCTTCATATCTGGAAGAATTCTCCTCACGGTCTGTAGATCGGGCCTGCCATACCTACGTCCCTAAACCTAAACTGAGTTTGTGTTTTAGACTTCTGTCTCCACAGTCCTGGTGCACACACACTGCAAGCTAGGGCCCCTGGAGCCACATCAAAACTGTGCCTTCCCTCTCCAGGGGAATTCTGCCCATTCCATTGTCCATAATCATAAAATTAGGAGAAACCTCCAAAGTCCCCAAGGCCTTCACAATAGTGTAGGCCGCCTGGGACAAACAAGGGCCATCTGACACCAGCTGAGCATCTAACTCCACTAATACCTTAGATGGATGTACACAGAGAAGAAGATTCAACCGGACAGGCCCCTAGGCTCTAAACGGAGCCATTGCTTTGGTTTCCAGTTATCTCTCTTCAGAGGCCTATATTCCAATAACAGTATATGGGGGTTTCCTGAGGCACCAATCAGAACAAATCTCGTCTCCACATGGGAAACTTGTCCTTTGGAGATGTCTCAAAACCTCCGGTTAGGAGAATCCTTCAGGGCCCATGCACCAACGCCCCATTCCAAGGTCTCCATGGACACAAACCCACATTAGCATCCATCCTCAGGAGAGTCCATTTCAACTCAGCCCCCTTGGTTGCTCTGACAGAGCCAGCATATCAAACCTGTCTATTTGCTAGGAGACAACTGCAATGTGAGGCGGGCTTCCCATGCATCCATCCTTAGATCCCTGCTCTGGTGTCATTCTGTATGGTATGTACTGGAGTGATACAAAAGGTCTCAATTGTTGATCAGAAGGAATCCTTGTTGTTTGGAGCATCTCACAACTCCCATCGTGGGTAAACCTCCATGGACTGGAGAAGCTGTCCCCTTCATAAAGTGGCCAGAATGGACAGAAATTCAAACCTAAGCCTAGGTTTGAACCTCGCCCTGACTTCAGATTCATGATATCCCGATTCAGATCTGCAGAGGGTGCCTGCCGTGCCCTCGCCCAGAACCTACGCCTAACATGTGTTCTCAGACTTCCGTCCTCACACTCCCCGTCCACAAGGCATCCACTTTGGAAATTCCGGAGCCACAATGCAGCACTCTGCCTGTTCTCCAGAAGAAAAACATTGCCCTTGGGGCTACCCAGAAATGCCAAATAAAGATCAACCTGCACGGCACTCAGTTGTACCCCAATTATACAATCTACCCTGGGCACTAAGGCCCTGTCTGACACAGCCCAAGCTTGGACCTCCCGACCAACACCCAGACAGCTGGCTCCACGCTGAGCATATCGGACCCAACATGGTCTTAGGTCGTCATCTCTTCCCAACCTCGGTTTTCAGACTTCACAACCTAGACCTTATCTCCAATCACTGCCCAGGGGTGAATGACATGCAGAAATCAGAATTAATACTTCCCCATGGCAAGAACTCATGTGGTTGACATGTTGACTATCATTCAGTGTAGGAGAAACAAGCATGCACCATGAGTCCCCACCCATGCTTGAGTACCACGAGGGCATAAACACGCATTGTGACCCTCAGCATGAGTTCTGTCCTCAATGAAGGCCTCTCAGTGGCTGGACCATTAGAAGGCATATTGGGCTTGCCATGCCCCTAGGCCCGTATTTTTAGTTAGATTTCTTGTTGTCCAGGGCTCTGCTCTGGAATCCCTCTTTTGGTGGGACACCTTAGTTAACAAAACTGAATCCCACAGATTAACCCAAAACAATTGGGATCTGGCCAAATCCACAGAGAGAAAGACTCTTCCATGGCCCATGAGGACTCCTTGACATTCCACAGCCATCATTGACACAAAATCCAGGGGCAAAAGCCTGACAAGTGTCACACTTTCACCCTTTATTCATATCCCAAAACGTTCTCCTCATAGTCTGTAAATCGGACCTGCCATACCTACGTCCCCAAAGCTAAGCTGAGTTTGTGTTTTCAGACATCTGTCCCCACAGTCCTTGCCCACACACCCTCAAGGCTGGGCCCTTGGAGCCACACATCAGGTCTGTGCCTGCCCACTCCACAGGTATTCTGCCCATGCCATTGTCCATAATCATACAATTTAGGAGAAACCTCCAAAGTCCCCGAGGCCATCCCTATAGTGTAGGCCACCCGGACAAACAGGAGCGGTCTGACACCAGCTGAGCAACTACCTCCATTTCATAAAATAGACAGATGTCGACAGCGAAGAAGATTGAACCAGAGAGGCTCCTAGGACCTAATTGGATGCATTGCTGTGGTTTCTATGTATCTCTCCTCAGAGGCCTGGTTCTAATACCAGCATATGTGGGTTTCCTGAGGCACCAATTAGAACAAATCTTGTCTCCACATGGAAAACTTGCTCTTTCGAGTTGTTTCAAAATCTCCGGTTAGAATCCTTTAGAGCCCTGGGGCCACCACCCCATTCCAACGTCCTCATGGACACAAACACACATTAAGACCCATCTTCAGGAGAGTCCATTTCAACTCAGCTCCCACGATTGCTCCTGCATAGCCATCAGATCGTACCTGTCTTGTGGCAGGGAGACAATTGGTGTAAGAGGCAGTCTGCTCAGGCATCCATCCTTAGAACCCGGCTCTGGAGTCATTCCATATGGGATGTCCTGGAGCCATCCAACAGTTCTCAATTTTCCCGCAGAAGGAATCCTTGCAGTTTGGAGCATCCCACAACTCCCAACGTGGGAAAACCTCCATGGCCTCGAGATTCCACCCCTTTGATGAAGGGGCCATCATGGACAGAAACTCCAACCTGCGCCTAAGTCTGATCCTCGTCCTGACTTCAGATGAATGAGATTTTGATTCGGATCTGCAGAGGGTGCCTGCCGTGCCCTCGCCCTGAAACTTAAGTTTAGCTTATGATCTCAGACTTACGTCCTCACACTCCTGGTCCCGACGCCCTCAAGTTTAGCAATTCTGGACCCACAATGCTGCACTCTGCCTGCCCACCAGAAGAAAAATGTTGCCCCAGTGAGCTTCCCTGACACAATAAATGAGGATGAACCTACATGGAACTCAACTGTACCCAAATTATACATTCTAACCTGGGCACTAATGCACTGTCTGACACAGCCTGAATCCATACCTCCTGAACAACACCCAGAAAGCTGACCGCACACTGAGCACATCGGACCCTCCATGACCTTAGGTTATCATCTCATCCCAACCTCGATTTTCTGGATTCAGAACTTAGATCTTATCTCCAGTCACTGCCCAGGGGTGAACATGATGCAGAAATCAGAATTCCTCCTTCCCCATGGAAAGAAACCTTGTGGTTTGTATGTTGTCCAAAGTTCAGTGTAGGAGAATCAAGCATGGCCCATGAGTCCCCGCCCATGCTTGATGCCTACATTGGGCACAAACATGCATTGTGACCCTCAGTGTGAGCACTGTACTCAAGTAAGACCTCTCAGTGGCTGAACCAAGGTACCCCATATGGGGATTGCCATGCCCTTAGGCCCCCAATCTTATACAGAGTTCGGGTTGTCCAGTCGCCCCTTCCCAGGGTTCTGCTCTGGAATCCCTATTTAGTGGCACACCTGAGGTAAAAAAAAAAAAAAAAAAAAAAAAAAAAACAGAATGGACTCCTCCCATCCCACGGAATGACCCCAAAATATTGGGATCATCCAAATCCCCATAGAGGAACTCTCACCCATGGTCCATGAGGACGCCCCTACATTCCACGGCCATCAGTGACACAAAATCCAGAGTCAAAAGCCTGAGCAAGTGCCTCACACTCACTCTTTGTTCATATTTTGAAGAGTTCTGCTCAAGGTCTGTAGATCGGGCCTCCCATACCTATGTCCCCAAACCTAGGACGAGTTTCAGTTTTCAGACTTCTGTCCCCACAGCTCTGACCCACACACCCTCCATGCTTGAGCCCCTAGAGCCACACCTCAGGATTGTGCCTTCCTTCCCCAAAGGAATTCTGCCCATTTCATTGGCCACAAACTTGCAAATTAGGAGAAACCTCCAAAGTCAAAGTGGCCATCCCAATAGTGTAGACTGCCCAGGACAAATAGGGGCAATCTGACACCAGCTGAGGAACTACCTCCACTCAATCCCATAGACAGATGAACCGAGAGAAGAAGATTAAACCAGATAGGCCCCAGGCCCTAATCAGATCCATTGCCTTGGTTTCCAGGCATCTCTCCTCAGAGTTCTGGTTTCCAATACCAGCATATTGGGGGTTACTGAAGCACCAATGAGAACAAATCTTGTTTCCCCATGGGAAAAATGCTTCTTGGAGCTGTGTCAAAACCTCTGGTTAGGAGCATCCTTCAGAGCCCTGGTGCCACTGCCCCATTCCAAGGTCTCCATGGACACAATCCCACATTATGACCGATCCTCAGGAGAATGCATTTCAACTCAGCCCCCTCGGCTGCTACATCATAGGCAGCAATCAAACGTGCCGTTTCGCTAGGAGACAATTGGAATGCAAGGCCGGATGCCCAGGCATCCATCCTTAGAACCCTGCTCTGCAATTGTTCCATATGGGATGTCCTGGAGCCATCCAATAGGTTTCAACTGACCCGCAGAAAATCCTTGTGGTTTGGAGCATCTCACTACTGCCATCATGGGAAAACACCAATGGCGGTGTGATGACCCCCCTTCATGAAGGGGCCATCATGGACAGAAACTCCAACCTGAGCCAATATATGAACCTCGCCCTGACCTCAGATGCATGAAATCTAAATTCAGCTCTGCAGAGTGTGCCTGCCATTTCCTCGCCCTGAAACCAAAGCAAAGCTTCAGTTCTCAGACTTACATCCTTGCATTCCTGGCCGCAAGGCCTCCAGTTTGGCAGTTCCGGAGCCAGAATGCAGCACTCTGCCTGCCCTCCAGAAGAAAGACTTTGCCTTATGGGGCTACGGAGAAACCCCAAATAATTATCTTCTGCATGCCACTCAACTGTACCCCAATTATACAGCGTATCTGGGCACGAATGCCCTGTCTGGCACAGCCTGAGTGCAGACCTCCTGAACGACACCTAGAAAGCTGGCCCCAAACTGAACACATCGGACCCGCCATGGCCTTAGGTCGTCATCTCTTCCAAACCTCGGTTTTCAGGCTTCAGAACCTAGACCTTATCTCCAATTAGTGCCCAGAGGTGAACGTGATGCAGAAATCAAAACTCCTCCTTCCCCATGGCAAGAAACCCTGAGGTTGGCATGTCCAAGGTTCACTGTAGGAGAAACCTGCAAGCTCAATGAGGTCCCGCCCAACATTGAGGACCACCTTGGGCACAAACACACATTGTGACCCTCAGCATGAGTCCACTATTCAAGTAACGTCTCTCAGTGGCTGGACCAAGAATCTGCATATGGGCTTGCCATGCCCATAGGACCCCAGGCCTAACCAGAGGGTGGGTATTCCAGTTGTATGTACCCAGTGCTCTGCTCTAGAATCCCTCTATTGTGGAAACACATGAGGCAGAAAACAGGACTCCTCCCTTCCCACAAAATGACCCCAATCTCTTGGGAGCCGGACAAATCACCAGAGAGGGAGACTTCCATGGCCCATGAGACCATGCTTACATTAAATGACCATCATGAATACAACATCCAGAGACATAAGCCTGAACGACCGCCTCTCACTCGCCTTACTTTCTAATCACAATGAGCTCCCCTCACGGACTGTAGATCACTCCTGCCATAACATCAGCCCCAAACCTCAGCCGAGTTTGTGTTTTTGGATGTCTGTCCCCACAGCCCTGGCCCACACAGCCGCCAGGCTGGGGCCTCTGGAGCCACACCACAGGACTGTCCTGCTCTCTCCAAGGAGACTATGCCCATTCCATTGCCCATAACCCCACAGAATAGGAGAAACCTCAAGGCCCCCGAGGACATCCCACTACTATAAGCCTCTCTGGACAAAGGCATCCTGACACAAGCTGAGCAACTACCTCCATGCAGAAACACAGACAGATGTCGGCAGAGACAGTAGATTGAACCAGACAGGCCCCTGGGCCCTAATCTGAACTCTTGCTTTGGTTTCCAGGTGTCACTCCTCAGAGGCCTGGGTTTGAAGACCAGCATCTGGGGCTTTCCGGAGACACCAAACAGAACAACTATCGTCTCCACATGGGAAGCTTCATTGTTGGAGCTGTGTCAAACCCTTCGGTTTGGAGAAACCTGCAGAGTCCCTGAGCCACCGCCACATTCCAAGGTCTCCATGGCCACCAACCCACAGTAAGACTCATCCTCAGGAGAGTCCATTTCAACTCAGCCCTCTGAGAAACCCGCCCAAGAGCCTGCAGATTGAGCCTGCCTTGCCCCAAGCAGCCAGTGGGAATGTGAGGTGGCATTTGCAGACATTCATGCTTAGACCCCTTCTCTCGAGTCTTTCTGTAGGGGTCATCCTAGAACCATCTCATAGTACTCGACTGTCCTACAGAGGAAACCTTGATGTTTGGGGCAGCTCATAACTCCCAGCGTTGGGAAACCTCCCTGGCCTCATGACCGCCCCCACCCCCTTCAGGAAGGGGCCATAATAGACACAAACTCCAACCTGAGGCAACGTCTGATACTCGCCCTGACCTCAGATGCAGGAGATCTTGATTCAGTCTCTGCAGAGTGGGCCTGCCATGCCCTCGGCCCCAAACCTAACGCTAGCTTGTGTTTTCAGACTTCCCTCTTCACACTCCTGGCAAACAAGCCCTCCAGACTGGGAATTCCAGAACCACAACACAGTTTTCTGCCTGCCCACCAGAAGAAAAACGTTGTCCTATGGGGCTCTCCAGAAACCACAAATGAGAACCAACCTGCTCTGGCCTCGACCGCACCCTAACTGGAAAAGCTACCCTGGTCAGTATTGCTCTGTCTGACACAGCCTGACGTCCCGACAGACAAGGAAACAGCTGGCTGCACACTAAGCACATCAGACAGGCCATGGCCTTATGCTGTCATCTCTTCCCAACCTGGGTTTTCAGACATCTGACCCTAGATATTATATCAAATCCTGGCAAACGTGGGTAACTGAAGCACAAATCAGATCTTCTCCTTCCCCATGGCTGGAAAGCTTGCTGTTGGCATGGAGTCATACCTTCAGTGTAGGAGAAACCTTCATGGCCCCTGAGGCCAAGCCTAAACTTGAGTGCCTCCTTGGGTACAAACTCGCATTGGGACCATCAGCATGGGCCCCATGTCGAAGTAAGGTCTCTCAGGGCCTGGACTAAGAGCCCGCATATGGGGCTTGCCAAGCCCCTATGATCCCAATCTTCACAAGAGCTCGAGTATTCCATTTGCTCGAACCCAGGACTGTGATCTGGAGTCCCTCTCCTGGAAGAACACCTGAGCCAGACAGCAGGACTCCACCCTTCCCACAAAATGTCCCCAAAATCTTAAGAGCTGGACCAACTCCTCAGAGAGGGAGACTCTTCCATAGCCCCTGAGGTCACCCCTACATTCCACGGCTATGGGAGACAAAACATCCAAAGACAAAAGCTTGCGTGACTGCCTCCCATTTGCCCTTCTTTCATAAGCTGAGGATCTCCTCTCACGGTCTGTGGGTCCATCCTGCAATGCTCTCGGCTCCGCACCCAAGCCGAGTTTGTGTTTTCAGACTTCTGTGCCCACAGCCCGGACCCACACACCCTCCAGGCTAGGGCCTATGGAGACACACTGAAGGACTGTGCCAGTCCTCTCCAAGAAAACTGTACCCAATCCATTGGCCACAACCCTAGAGATTAGGAGAATCCAATAAGGTCTCCAAGGCCATGCCTTGGCCATGGACTAAGAGGGGCACTTTGACACCAGCTGAGCAACTATCTCCACTTAGATACTCAGACAGTGTCCCCAGAGACAGAAGATTGAAACGGACAGGCATCTAGGCTCTAATCTGAACCCTAGCTTTGGTTTCCAGGTGTCTCTACTCAGAGAACTGGTTTGAAGACCAGTATCTGGGGCTTTTCTGAGGCACCAAAGAGAACCTGTCTCATCTCCACATAGGGATCTCTTTTTAATTGGAGCAATATTACACCCTTCGGTTAGGCGAATACTTCATGGCCCCTGAGCTGCCAACATATTCCAAGGTCTCCATGCACACAAACCCACATTATGACCCATCCGCAGGAGAGTCCATTTCAATTCAGCCCCCTAGTTAGCTCGCCCCAGAGCCAGTAGTTCAAACATGTCTTGTCACAAAGAGCCAATGGGAATGTGAGGTATGGTGTACAGGCATCCATCCTTCGAATCCTGCTCTCCAGTCTTTCCGTATGGGACATCCTGGAGCCATTCAACAGGACTCGACTGTCCAGCAGATGGAAAGCTTGTGGTATGGGTCAACGCACAAACTAGAGTTTGTGCTGGTGTCTAAGGTGCTGTGCAGGATTCTCCAATCTTGAGGGTTTGGCACAGGTCGAAGGGCATGGTTTCCTACTGGGGACAGGAGATATTCTATTGTGTGGCTCAGGGACCACATGTTGTGGTATTTCAGAACAGGACCCTGAGGACAGATGCCTGAAAACCTAATCTAGTGTTCCAATGACGTCCTAGGAGCATGTCAGGTACAATCTTCTGACCCAGGAACATTGAAATGGCTGTCTGCTTGGATGTAGGTGATCAGGGCGTTTCAGACTGGCATTTGTGTCCAGTGCTGCCGACAATATTGGGTCGGGTTCAGGGCTCTTGCGTGTTTCTCCTAAACTGGAAGGTTTGGGCAGGTTTGACGGTCACAGTTTCCTTGGGGATGGCAGGCCCAGTCATGTGTTGTGGATCCAGAGAACCTGTCCTGGAGGGCATGTGAGCCATGGTTTTGGGAGAGAAGTCTGCAAACACAAATGTGGGTTATGGTTAGTGGAAAGGTGATCACAGGCCCAATGAGTAGACCTGGAGTGCAGCTTGTCAGGAGTAATTAGGGTGACTGGAAGGCAGTAGCACAGGCTTTTCTCTCTATATTGTGTGTCCAGGATGGCCTTGGAATGCAGGTATAGTCTCATGGGTCCATGGGAAACTTTTTCTCTCTATGGATCTGTGCAGCTCATAGTTTGGTGGCTTTTTTGGGGAAGGGAAGAGTGTTGTTTTCCATCTAATGGGTGCCCCAAAACAGGGATTCCAGATACAGGCTCTTTTTCTGGGCATCTGGGACTTCCCACCAAGGGTTAGGATTTGCACCTAGGGGTGTATGAGGCCTGCAATGCGGGATCATGATGGTGCAACTGAGAGGGATTGTTTGAAAGCTTGCTCAGGCTGAGTCTCACAATGCCTGTTTGCTCCCATGGCGGCCCTCAGGAGTGGGAGTGGTCTCATTGGTCATATATCTGGCTCCCTCTTAGAGAGTTGGACACCCAACCCAACAGCCAAATGTCCTGCCATGAGGAAGGATGAGTTCTCTTCTGTCAGGTTCCTCTGTGCTTCAGGTTGCCCCATTGGCAGGGTTTCCAGCAAGGTCTCGAGATAGGTGTCTGAATACCAAGGATGGGTGGAGATGACGTACTTGGGCCATAGCAATACCAAATGCTAGATATGAGGCCTAAAACTCGGTCGGGGCTCAGGCTCTGTCAGACACAGCGCTAGTGGCCATGGCAGCCTTTATATCAGAGTAGATTCGAGGGCGGAGCAGATTGATCCTCATGTGGAGTTTCTTGGGAAGATTCCCAGGCATTTGTTCATTCAATAGGGAAGGCAGAATGCTGTGTTGTGGCTCCAGGTTTCCCAATCACGAGAGCTTGGGAACCAGTCAGTTTTGGGTGGAATTGTAAACAAAAGCTATGGTTCAATTCAGTGCCAAGCAGAAGGCAGTTCCAATTTGTAGCAGTTTACTCGAGACATCCAGCACTGGAATAAGGGTGGATGTCAGATGCTTGCTCACACTAGAGTTTTTGTCTATGATGACCGACAAGTGGAGGGGTGGTATAAAGAGGCCATGGAGGAGTTCACATGCTGAGGCCTGTGAACTGCTGCAAAAAGTAACATTTTTTTGTACAGTGTAGGTGAAGTCTGGTTTGTTTACTCTAGGTTTCCCCATGTGGAAAGTTTGTGAAGAAGAGCTCTCCAGCATGGATGCCAGGAAAGCACACCTCCATTGACAATTGCAGCTGAGGAACATGGCAGATTCGTTCTGGTGGCTCTGGGACAAAGTGCCAAGGCCTTGAGTTGACATGGGATCTTTTGCAGATGGGTCACAATGCTTGTTTGTTACCAGGGAGAACTTAGAATGTGCTGGTTGCTAAGGTGCCATGCAGGATTCTCCTACCCTGAGGGTTTGGCACAGGTCGAAGAGCATGGTATTCTTCTGGGGACAGGGGATGTTCTGTCGTGTGGCTCAGAGACCACATGATGTGTCATAGATTGGTATTTCAGAACAGGCCCCTGAGGACAGATGCCTAAAAACCTAATGGGGTTCCATTGAGAGCCTAGGGGCATTTTAGGTTCAATCGTCTATCTCACGATCATTGACTTGGCTATTTCCCTGGATGTAGGTGATAAGGGTGTTTCAGACTGCGCATTTCCATCCCGAGTGGCCGGCAATATTGGTGTGGGCTCAGGGGCCACACAGGTTTCTCCTAATCTGGAAGGTTTGGGCAAATCTGATATGCACAGTGTCCTTGGGGTTGGCAGCCAGAGTTCTGTGGTGTGGCTCCAGAGATAACATTCTGGTGGGCATGTGAGCCATGGTTTTGGGAGAGAAATCTGCAAACACAAATACAAATTAGGGTGAGTGGCGAGGTGATCACAGGCCCAATGCGTAGACCTGGAGGGAAGCTCCTCATGAACTATAATTAGGGAGACTGGAAGGCAGTAGCACAGGCTTTTCTCTTTGGATTGTGTGTCCAGTATGGCCTTGGAATGCAGGTGTGGTCTCATGGGTCCATGGGAGTCTTTTCCTCTCTATGGATCCTGGTGGCTCTCCATAGTTTGGTGGCTTTTTCGGGGAAGGGGAGAGTGATGTTTTCCACCTTATGGGTGCCACAAAACAGGGATTCCAGAGACGGGCTCTGGTTCATGGCATCTGGGACATCACAACATGTGCTATGATTTGGGCTTAGGGGCATATTAGGCCTGCAATGCGGGTTCATGGTGGTGCAACAGAGAAGGATTGTTTGAAAGCATGCTCAGGCTGAGGGTCACAAGGCCTGTTTGCCTCCAGGGCATCCCTGAGGAGTTTGTGTGGTCTCACTGGACTTGTAAATGACTCCCCCTTTCAGGGTTGAACACCCATCCTAACAGCCAAGTTTCCTGATATGAAGAAGGGGGAGTTCTCTATTGTGCTTCAGGATGCCCCATTGTCAGGGATTCCAGCAAAGTTCTGGGGACAGGTGCCTGAATACCAAGGATGGGTAGAGATGAAATACTTGAGCCATGGCAATCCCAAATGCTAGATGTGGGGCTCAACTCTGGTGACTGACACTAGGTCTGGGCTCAGGCTCTGTCAGACACAGCACTAGTGGCCAGGGCAACCTATAAATAAGGGTCCCTCCGATATAGGGCCGAGCAGATTGATCCTCATGTGGGGTTTCTGGCCAGACTCACCAGGCACTTGTTTCTATCGGGAAGGCAGAATGCTGTGTTGTGTGTCCATAATTCGCTATCAAGAAGGCTTGGGGACCAGTCGGGTGAGGAAGGAATTGTAAACACAAGCTACAGTTCAATTCACTGCCAAGCGGAAGGCAGTTCCTGTGTCCAGCAGCTTTTTCGAGATATCCAGCACCTTAGTAAGGGAGGACGTCGGATATTTGCTCACACTGGAGTTTGTGTCTATGATGACTGACAAATGGAGGGGTGGCGTCAAGAAGCCATGGAGGGATTTTCACGTTGAGACTCATGAGCTGCTCCAAATAGCAAGGTTTTGTTCTACTGGACAGGTGGAGTGTGGTTTATTTGCTCCAGGGTCCCCCATGTGGAAAGTTTGGGTAGCAGAGCTCTACCGCATGGATGCCTGGAATGTTCAACTTCATTGACCATTGCAACTGAAGAACATGGCAGCTTTATTCTGGTGTCTCTGTAGCAAAGTACCAAGTCCTTGATTTGACATGGAATCTCTTGCAGATGGGCCACACAGCTGGTTTGTTACCAGGTAGATCTTAGAATGTGCTGGTGGCTTAGTAGTTGTGCAGGAATCTACTACTCTGGGATTTTGCACAGATTGTAGGGCACGGTTTCCTTCTGGGGACAGGAGATGTTCTGTTGTGTGGCCCAGGCACCACATGTTGTATCATAAGTTCGCATTCTAGAACAGGCCTCTGAGGACACATGTCTGAAAACCGAATCAATGGTTCCAATGACGTCCTAGGGGCATGTTAGGTTCATTATTCTGACTCAGGACCATTGACTTGGCTGTGTTCCTGGATGTAGGGGATCAGGGTATTTCAGACTGTGCATTTGTGTTCAGAGCGGCCACCGAAATTGGGGTAGGCCCAGAGGCCTTGTAGGTTTCTCCTAATCTAGACAGTTTGGGCAACTGTGATGGAAACAGTTTCCTTGTGGATGGCAGGGACAGTCCTGCAGTGTGGATCCAGAGACCCCATCCTGGAGGGCATGTGTGCCATGGTTTTGGTAGATAAGTCTGCAAACACAAATTCGAATTAGGGTGAGTGGCGAGGTGATCACAGGCCCAATGCATATACCTTGAGAGCAGCTCATCTGGAACTGTAATTAGGGTGAATGGAAGGCAGTAGCACAGGCTTTTCTCTCCGGATTGTGTGTCCAGGATGGCCTCGGAATGCAGGTGTGTTCTCATGGGTCCATGGGAGACATTGCTTCTCTATGGATCCTGGTGGCTCCTCATAATTTGGTGACATTTTTGGGGAAGGGATGAGTGCTGTTTTCCATCTGAAGGGTGCACCAAAACAAAAATTCCAGAGATGGTCTCTGGGTCTGGGTACCTCGAAAATCCCACCAAGTTTTATGATTTGAACCTACAGGCATACCAGGCCTGAAATGAGGGATCATTGTGGTGAATCTGAGAGGGATTTTTTGAAAGCATGCTCAGGGTGAGGGTCACAATGCCTGTTTGTGCCAAGGGTAGTCCTCAGGAGTGTGTGTAATGTCATTGATGTTGTAACTGGCTCCCCCTTTGAGGGTAGAACACCCATACCAAAAGCCAGGTTTATTGCCATGGGGAAAGAAGAGTTCTCTATTGTGCTTCAAGTTCCCTAATTGGCAGGGATCCCTGCCAAGGTCTGGGGACAGGTGCCTGAATATCAAGGATGGGTAGAGATGACATACTTGGGCCATGGCAATCCCAAATGCTAGATATGGGGCCTGCTCTCTAGTGGCTGAAACTCAGTCGAGCTCAGGCTCTGTCAGACACGGCACTAGTGGCCATGGCAGCCTATAAATCGGTGTTGACTCGAGGGCCGACCTGATTGATCCTCATGTGGGTTTTCAGGGCAGACTCACCAGGCATTTCTTCATTCGATAGGGAAGGCAGAATGCTGCGTTGTGGCCCCAAATTTCCCTATCAAGAGGGCTTAGGGACCAGTCAGGTGAGGATGGAATTGTAAACACAAGCTATGGTTCAATTCAGTGCCAAGTGGAAGGCAGTTCCAATGTGCAGTGGTTTATTCAAGACATCCAGCACCGGGATAAGGGTGCATGTCATATGTTTGCTTAGACTGGAGTTTGTGTCTTGATGACCGACCAATGGAGTGGTGGCATCAAGAGGCCATGGAGCAGTTTGCACGCTGAGGCCTGTGAGTTGATCCAAACATAAGGTTTCCTTCTACTGGACAGGGGAGGTCTGGTTTGTTTACACCAGGTTCCCCCATGTGCAAAGTTTGGGTAGCATAGTACTCGCACGTGGATACTGGAAAGCACACCTACATTGACCATTGCACCTAAGGAACATGGCAGGTTCTTTCTGGTTGCTCTAGGGCAAAGTACCAAGGCCTGGTTTCTAATGAAGTTGGGTCACAATGCAGTTTTGTTACCACGGAAATCTTACTATGTGCTGGTGGCTAAGGGGCCATGTATGATTAGTCTATCCTGATGGTTTGACACCGGTCGAAGAACACGGTTTCTTTCTGGGTATCGGAGATGTTCTGTTGTGGGGCTCACGGACCAAATGTTGTATCATAAGTTGGAATTCCAGAACAGGCCTCTGAGGACAGATGCCTAAAAACTTCATCTAGGGTTCCAATGAAGTCCAAGGGGAATTTCAGGTTCAATCATCAGACTCAGGACCATTGACTTCGGTGTCTGCCTATATGTAGGCAATCAGGGTGTTTCTGACTGTGCCTTTGTGTACAGAGTGGCCTCCAATATTGGGGTGGGCTCTGGGGCCTTGCAGGTTTCTCCTAATCTTGAAGGTTTAGGAAAATTTGTGGGCACGGTTTCTTTGGGGGTGGCAGGCACAGTCCTGTGGTGTGGCTCCAGAGACTCCATCGTGGAGGGCATGTAAGCCATGGTTTTGGGAGAGAAGTCTGCAATCACAAACTCGGATTAGGTTGAGTTGCGAGGTGATCGTAGGCCCAATGCATAGACCTGGAGGGCAGATCGTCAGGAACTGTAAATCACGTACCTCGAAGGCACTAGCACTGGCTTTTGTATCTGGATTGTGTGTCCATGATAGCCTTGGAATGCAGGTGTGTTCTAATGTTTCCATGAGAGTATTTTCCTCTCTACGGATCCTGGAAGCTCCCAATAGTATGGTGGCTTTCTCGTTTGAATGGAAGAGTGCTGTTTTCAATCTTAGATGTTCCCCAAAAAGGGATTCCAGAGAAGGGCTGTGAGTCTGGGTGCTTGGAAAATCCCACCAGGATTAGGATTTGGGCCTAGGGGAGTACCAGGCCTACAATGTGTGACTTGGAGGTACAACTGAGAGCGTTTGTTTGAAAGCATGCTAGTCTGAGTGTCACAATGCCTGATGTGATTAGGGCAGCCCTTATGAGTGGGAGTTGTCTCCTTGGACATGCAGCTGGCTACCACTTTAATGTAGGACACCCATCCCAACTACCAGGATTCCTGCCATGGAAAAGGAAGAATTCTCTATTGTGCCTCAGGTTCCCCCATTAGCAGGTATTCTAGCAAATGTCTGGGGACAGATGCCTGAATACCAAGGATGGGTAGAGATGAGGGACCTGAGACATGGCCAGTCTCACATGCCTGACTCTCTGAGTAGCTGACATGAATTGAGCACTCAGGCTCTGTCAGAAACAGAACTAGTGGTCAGGGCTGAGTATGAATCAGGGATCCCTCAAGGGCTGAGCAGATGGATCCTCATGCAGAGTTTCTGGGCAGAATCACCATGCCCTTCTTCTTTCTAAGGGGAAGGCAAAAAGCTGCGTTGTGGCCCCAGAATTCCCTATCAAGCGGGCTTGGGGACCAGTAGGGTGAGGATGGAATTGTAAACTCAAGCTAAGGTTCAATTCAGTGCCAAGCAAAAGGCAGTTCCATTGTGCAGTGTCTGATTCCAGATATCCAGCACCTGAGTAAAGGTGAAAGTCAGACATTTCCTCATGCTGGAGTTTATGTCTATGATGACCGATGAATGGAGGGGTGGCGTCAAGAGGCCATGGAGGATTTCACATGCTGGGGCTTGTGAGATGCTTCAAACAGCAAAGTTTCCTTCTACCACACAGGGGGAGTCTGGTTTATTTGCTCCAGGGTCCCCCATGTGGAAAGTTTGGGTAGCAGAGCACTCCCACGTGGATGCCTGAAAAGCACACCTCCATTAAAATTGCAGCTGAGAAACATGGCCAATTCGTTCTGGTGGCTCTTGGGCGAATTACCAAGGCCTGGAGTTGACATGAAGTCTCATGAAGATGGGTCATAATGCAGGTTTGTTACCATGGAGACCTTACAGTGTGCTGGTGGCTAAGGGACCATGTAGGATTCATCTACCCTGAGGGTTTGACACTGGTCAAAGGGCACGGTTTCCTTCTCGGACCAGAGATGTTCTGATGTGGGGCTAACGGACCAAATGTATCATAATTTGGTATTGCAGAACAGGCCTCTGAGGATAGATGCCTGAAAATTTAATCTAGGGTTCCAATAAAATCCTAACGGAATGTCAGGTTCAATCCTCTGACTCAGTATCATTGACTTCAAAGTCTGCCTAGATGTAGGTTATCAGGGTGTTCCAGACTGTGCATTTGTGTACAGAGTGGCAACCAGTATTGGGGTGGGCTCAGGGGCCTTGCAGGTTTCTCCTAATCTGGAAAGATAGGGCAATTTGATGGGCACAGTTTCCTTGGCAATGGTGGGCACAGTCCTGTGGTGTGGCTCCAGAGACCCCATGCTGGAGGGCATGAGAGCCATGGTTTTGGGAGGGAAGTCTGCAAACACAAATGCGGGTTAGGTTTAGTGGCGAAGTGATTGTAGGCCCAATGCATACTCCTGGAGGGAAGCTCCGTGTGAAATGTAAATCGCATGCCTCAAAGGAGGTAGCACAGGCTTTTTTATCTGGATTGTGTATCCACGATGGACTAAGAATGCAGGTGTGGTCTCAGGTGTCCATGGGTGATATTTCCTCTCAAGTATCCTGGCGGCTCCTTATAATGTGGTGGCTTTCTCAGAGAGGAAAGAGTTCTGTTTTCCATATTAAGGGTGTCCCATAACAGGGATTGCAGAGAAGTGCTCTGGCTCTGGGCACCTGGAAATACCCACCAAGGGTTATGATTTGGGCATAGGGACTTACCAGGCCTCCAATGCAAGTCCTGGAGATACAACTGAGAGCGTTTGTTTGAAAGCATGCTCAGGCTGAGGGTCACTATGCAAGCTTTTGCATAGGGTGGCCCTCAGGAATGGGGGTGGTCTCAATGGCCATTCAGTAGGCTAACACTCTGAGTGTTGGACACCCTTCCGAACTTACAGGAATCCTGCCATGGGGAATGAGGATTTCTCTATTGTGATTCAGGTTCCCTCATTGGTAGGGATTCCAGGAAAGGTCTGGGGACACATGCCTGAATACCAAGGATGGGTAAAGATGACGGCTCTGTTCCGTGGCCAGTCTAACATGCGGGATATGGGCCCCGCCTTCTAGGTGGCTGACACGAGGTCGGGGCTTAGGCTCTGTCAGACACAACACTAGGGGCCAGGGCTGTCTATAATTCAGGGTTCCCTCAAGGGACAAGTAGATTGATCATAATGTGGAGTTTCTGGGCAGACTCACCAGGCCCTTCTTCTTTCTATTGGGAAGGCAGAATGCTGTGTTGTGGCTGCAGAATTCCCTATCATGAGGGCTTGTGGACCAGTAAGGTGAGGATGGAATTGTAAACCCAAGCTATGAATAAATTCAGTGACAAGCGAAAGGCATTTCCAGTGTGCAGCGGCTGATTCGAATATACAGCACCTGAGTAAGCGCAGACGTCAGATGTTTGCTCAAGCTGGAGTTTGTGTCTATAATGACCGACAAATGGAGAGGAGTTGAAAAGAGGTCATAGAGGATTTCCCACACTTGAGCTTGTGAGATGCTTCAAACAGCCAGGTTTCCTTCTACAGGACAGGGCAGTCAGATTTGTTTGCTCGAGAGTCCCCCATGTGGAAAGTTTGGGTAGCAGAGCACTCCCACATGGATGCCTGGAAAGCACACTTCCACTGAACATTGCAGCTGAGGAACATGACAGGTTCTTTCTGAAGGCTCTGGGGTGAAGTACCAAGGCCTGTAGTTGACATGGAATCTCATGAAGATGGCTCACAATGCTGGCTTGTTACCAGTGAGATCTTAGAATCTGCTGGTGGCTACGGGCCAAGTAGGATTCATTTACCCTGAGGGTTTGACACAGTTCCAAGAGCACGGCTTCCATCTAGAGAAAGGAGATGTTCTGTTGTGGGGATCAGGGACCATATGTTGTATCTTAAGTTGGTACTCCAGAACAGGTCTCTGATTACAAATGCCTGAAAACCTAATCAGGGGTTACAATGAGGTCATAGGAGCATGTCAGGTTCAATCTTCTGACTGAGAAACACTGACTTGGGTATCTGCCTGGATTCAGGTGATCAGCGTATTTCAGAATGCACATTTGTGTCCAGAGGGGCCTCCAGTATTGGGGTGGGCTCAGGGGCCTTGCAGGTTTCTCCTTATCTCGAAGTTTTAGGCAAATGTGACGGACACATTTTCCTTGGGGATGGCAGGCACAGTCCTTTGGTGTGGCTCCAGAGACCCCATCCTGGAGGAAATATGAGCCATGGTTTCAGGATAGAAGTCTGTAAGCACAAACTCGGGTTAAGGTTAGCGGTGAGGTGATCGCAGGCCCAATGCATAGACCTGGAGGGCAGCTCGTCTGGAACTATAAATTAGTTGCCTTGAAGGTGGTAGCACAGGCTTGTGTATCTGGCTTTTGTGTCCAGGATGGCCTCGGAATGCAGGTGTGGTCTCATGGATCCATGGGAGATTTTTCCTCTGAAGGATCCTAGCGGCTCCCTATACTATGGTGGCTTTCTTGGCGAAGGGGAGAGTGCTATTTTACATCTTAGGGGTGTCCCAAAACAGGGATTCCAGAGACAGGCTGTGTTTCTGGTCCCCTGAAAAATCTCACCAGGTGTTAGGATTTGTGCTTAGGGGAATATCAGGCCTGCAAATTTGGATTCTGGAATGCAACTGAGAGTGTTTGTTTGAAAGCATGCTCATGTTGGGGGTCACAATGCCTGCTTGTGTCCAGGGCGGCCCTCATGAGTGGGCGGGTTATCATTGGCCATTCAGCTGGCTACCACTCTGAGGTCTGGAAACCCATCCCAAGAGCCATCATTCCTGCCATGGGGAAGGAGGATTTCCCTATTGTGCTTCTGGTTCCCCCATTGGCAGGGATTTCAGCAAATGTCTGGGGACAGATGCCTGAATCAAGAATGAGTAGAGATGACAGCCCTGGGACATGGCTGGTCTCACATTCTGGAGTTGGAGCCCAGTCTCTGGGTCCTGACACGAGGTCAGAGACGAGGTTCTGTCAGACTCAGCGCTAGTGGCCAGGTAAACCTATAAATGGGGTTCACTCGAGGGTCGAGTAGATTTATCCTCATGTAGGGTTTCTGGGCAGTCTCTCCAGGCTGTTTTTTCTTGCTATGGGGAAGGCAGAATGCTGTGTTGTGGCTTCAGAATTCCCTATCAAGAGAGCTTACTGAACACCAGGGTGAGGATGGAATTGCAAACCCAAGCTACTTTTTTTTTTTCAAGATTTTATTTGTCAGAGAGCGAGCGAGAGCAAGCACAGGCAGACAGAGTGGAAGGCAGAGTCAGACGGAGAAGCAGGCTCCCTGCGGAGCAAGGAGCCTGATGTGGGACTCGATCCCAGGACGCTGGGATCATGACCTGAGCCGAAGGCAGCTGTTTAACCAACTGAGCCAACCAGGCGTCCCGCCAAGCTACTTTTAAATTCAGTGCCAAGCATAAGGCAATTCCAGTGTGTAGCAGCTGATTCAAATATCCAGCACTTGAGTAAGTGCAGATGTCAGTTGATTGCTCACGCTGAGTTAGTGTCTATGATGACCAACAAATGGATGGGTGGCCTCAAGAGGCCATGGAGGATTACCCACCCTCAGGCTTGAGATACTCCATACAGAAAAGATTCCTTTTTACCGTACAGTGGAGTCTGGTTTGTTTCCTCCAGGGTTCCCCATGTGGAAAGCTGGTATCAGAGCACTCCCGCTGGATGCCTGGAAAGTACACCTACATTGACCATGGCAGCAGAGGAACATGGCAGTTTCATTCTGGTGGCTCTGGGCCGAAGTACCAAGGGCTGGAGTTGTCATGGAGTCTCATGAAGATGGGTCACAATGCTGAAATGTTGTCAGGGAGATCATAGAATGTGCTGGTTGCCAGGGGGCCTTGAAGGATTCATCTACCCAGAGTGTTTGACACAGGTCCAGAGCACAGCTTTCTTCTAAGGACAGGAGATGTTCTTTTGTGTGGCTCAGTGACCATATTGTATCATACATTGATATTCAGAACAGCCTTCTGAGTACAGATACCTGAAAACCTATTCTAGTGTTCCAGTGAATCCTAGGAGCATGTCAGGTTCAATCTTCTGTCTGAGGACCATTGACGTGGATATCATCCTGGATGTAGGTGATATGGTGTGTCAGACTGTGCATTTGCGTCCAGAGTGGCCTCCAATATTGGGCTGGGCTTAGGGGCCTTGCAGGTTTCTCCTAATCTAGAGGGTTTGTTTAATAGTGACAATCACAGTTTCCTTTGGGAAGACAGGTACAATCCCGTGGTGTGGCTCCAGTTATCACAAACTGGAGGGCATGTGAGCCATGGTTTTGGGAGGGAAGTCTGAAAACACAAACTTGGGTTAGGGTTAGTGGCAAGGTTATCACAGGCCCAATGCATAGACATGGATGGCAGCTCTTCAGGAACTGTTAATCGGGTGACTCAAAGGCAGAATCACAGGCTTTTTTCTCTGTATTGTGTGCAGGATGGCTTCAGAATGCAGTTGTGGCCTCATGGGTCCATGGGAGATTTTTCCTCTCTAAGGATCCTGGTGGCTCCCAATAGTTGGTGGCTTTTTCGGGGAAGGGAAGAGTGCTGTTTTTCATGTTAGGGGTGACCCAAAATATGGATTCCAGAGACGGACTCTGGGTTTGGTCCCCTGGAAAATCCCACCAAGTGTTAGGATTTGGGCCTAGTGGCTTACCAGGCCTGCATGCAGGATCCTGGAGGTGCAACTGAGAGGTCTTGTTTGAAATCATTCTCAGGCTGAGGGTCACAATACTTGCTTATGCCCAGGTGGCCCTCATGAGTGGGCGTGGTCACATTGGCCATGCAGCTGGCTCCCACTTTGAGGGTTGGACAACCATCCCAACAGCCAGAATCCTGCCATGGGGAAAGAGGAGTTCTCTATAGTGCGTCAGGTTCCCCCATTAGCGGGGATTCCAGCAAAGGTCTGGGGACAGAGGCCTGAATACCAAGGATGGGTAAAGATGATGGACATGGGTCATGGCCAGTATCAAATCGTGGATATGGGCCCCGATCACTGGGTGTCTGACACTAGGTCTTGGCTCAGGCTCTGTCAGACACAGCACTAGTGCCCAGGGCAGCCTATAAATTGGGGTTCCCTCGAGTGCCGAGCAGATTGATCCTCATGTATGGTTTCTGGGCAGACTCACCAGGCCCTTCTTGTTAGTAAGGGGAAGGCAGAATGCTGTTTTGTGGCTCTAGAATTCACTATCAAGAGGGCTTGTGGACCAGGAGGCTGAGGATGGAATTGTAAACCTAAGCTATGGTTACATTCTGTATCAAGCGAAAGAAATTTCCAGTGTGCAATGTTTGAATCCAATATTCAGCACTTGAGTGAGGGTGGATGTCAGATATTTGCTCATGCTGGAGTTTGTGTCTATGATGACACAAAAATGGAGGGGTGGCGTCAAGAGGTTATGGAGGATTTCCCAATCTGGTGTTTTTTTGATGCTCCAAACAGCAAGGTTTCCTTCTACCAGACAGGGGCAGTCTGATTTGTTTCCTCCATGGTTCCCCATGTCGAAAGATCGGATAACATAGATCTCCCACATGGGTGACTGGAAAGCACACCTTCATTGACCATGACAGCGAAGAAACATGGCATCTGGTGGCTTTGAGGCGAAGAAATAAAGACTGGATTGGACATGGAACCTCATGAAGATAGGTCAAAATGTTGGTTTGTTACCAGGGAGATCTTAGAATGTGCTGGTGGTTAATGGGCCATGCAGGATTCATCTAGCCTGAGGATTTGACACAGGCCCAAGAGCCCGGATTGCTTCTGGGGGCAGGAGATATTCTGTTGTGGGGCTCAGCGGCCATAGTTGTATCATAAATTGGTAATCCAGAACAGGTCTCTGAGGACAGAAGCCTGAAAACCTAATAAAGGGTTTGAATGAGGCCCTAGGGGAATGTCATTCAATCTTCTGACTCAGGATCATTGACTCTGGTGTCTGACTGGATGCAGGTGATGAGGGTGTTTCAGACTGTGCATTTGTGTCCAGAGTGGCATCCAATACTAGGGTTGGCTCAGGTTCCTTGCAGGTTTCTCCTTATATGGGGTTTTTGGACAACTGTGATGGGCAGTTTCCTTGGGGATTGCAGGAACTGTCCTGTGGTGTGACTCCAGAGACCCCATCCTGGAGGACATGTGCGCCATGATTTTGAGAGAGAAGTCTGCAAACACAAACTTAGGTTAGGGTTAGTGGCAAGGTGATCATAGTCCCAATCCATAGACCAGGAGGGCAGCAAGTCTGGAACTGTAAATCACGTAACTCAAAGGTGGTAGCACAGGGAATTGTATCTGGATTTAATTTCCAGAATGGCCTTTATTGCAGGTGTTGTCTCAAGGGTCCATGGGAGATTTCTCCTCTCAAGGATCCTGGCGGTTCTCAATAGTTTGTTGGATTTCTCCGGGAAGGGATGAGTACTGTTTTCCAGCTTAAGCGTGCCCCAAAACAGGCATTCCAGAGATGAGCTCTGGGTCTAAGTGCTTGGAAAATCCCACCAAGGGTTAATATTTAGGCCTAGGGCCATACCAGGCCTGCAATGCGGGATCCTGGAGGTGCAACTGAGAGCGTTTGTTTGAAAGTATGGTCAAGCTGAGGGTCCCAATGCCTGCTTGTGCCCCGGAGGCCATCAGGATTGGGCGATGTCTACTCAGCCATGCAGCCAGTTCCCATTCCTAGGGTTGGACACCCATCCAAAAGCCAGGATTCCTGCCATGGCGAAGGATGAATTCTCTATTGTGCTTCAGGTCCCCCCATTGGTAGGGATTCCAGCTAAGATCTAGGGGACAGATGCCTGAATACCAAGGATGGGTAGTAATGACAGCCCTGGGCCATGGCCGGTCTCACATGGTTAATGTGGGCCCCACCCTCTGGGTTGCTGACACGAGGTAGGGGCTCAGGCTCTGTCAGACACAGCACTAGTGGCTAGGGCAAACTATAAATAGGGGTTCCCTCCTGGGCTGAGTATATTGATCTTCATGTGTAGTTTATGGGCAGACTCACCAGGTCCTTCTATCTATGAAGAAGGCAGAATGTTGCGTTGTGGCTCCAGAATTCCCTATCAAGAGATATGGCAGACCAGTAGGGTGAGGATGAAATTGTAGTCTGAAGCTAGGCTTAAATTCATTGCAAAGCGAAAGGCAGTTCCAGTGTGCAGCAGCTGATTCCAATATCAGCGCCTGAATATGGGCGGATGTCAGATGTTTGCTCATGCTGGAGTTTGTGTCTATGATGACCAACAAATGGAGAGGTGGCGTCAAGAGGCCATGGAGGATTTCCCACCCTGGGGCTCAGGGGCCATAATTTGTATCATAAGTTGGTATTCCAGAAGAGGCCTCTGAGGACAGGTGCCTGAAAAGTTAATCCCTCTTCCAATGAGGTCCTAGGGCCATGTCAGGTTCAATTATCTGACTCAGGACCATTGATTTGGGTGTCTGCCTGGATGGAGGTGATCAGGGTGTTTCAGACTGTGCATTTGCATCCAGAGCAGCCTCCAATATTGGGATGTGCTCAGGAGCCTTCCGGGTTTCTCCTAATCAGGAGGGTTTGGGCAACTGTGATGGGCCCAGTTTCCTTGGGGATGGCAAGCACAGTCTTGTGGTGTGACTCTAGGGGCCCCATCCTGGAGGACATGTGAGCTATGGTTTTTAGAGAGAGATCTGCAAACACAAATTCGGGATAAGTTTAATGGAGAGGTGTTCACAGTCCCAATCCAAAGATCTGGAGGGCAGCACGTCAGGAACTGTAAATCAGGTGACTCGAAGCCAGTAGCACAGTCTCTTGTATCTGGATAGCATATCCACGCTGGCCTCGGAATACAGGTGTGGACTCATGGGACCATGGGAGATTCTTCTTCTCAAGGATCCTGGGGGATCCCATTAGTTTGGTGGCTTTCTCAGGGAAGTGAAGAGTGCTGTTTTCCATCTTAGGGGTGCCTCAAAACAGGGATTCCAGTGACGGGCTCTGGGTATGTGCACATGGAACATCCCACGATGTGTTAGGATTTGGGCTTAAGGGCATATCAGGCCTGCAATGCAGGATCCTGGAGGTGCAACTAAGAGCATTTTTTTGAAGGCTTGATCAAGCTGAGGGTTACAATGGCTACTTGTGCCGAGGGCAGCCCTCATGAGTGGGCATTGTCTCCTTGGCCATGCAGCTGGCTCCCACTTTGAGGTTTGGACACCCATATCAACAGCCAGGATTCCTACCATGGGGAAGGAGGAGTTCTCTATTGTGCTTTAGGTTACCCCATTGGTAGGGATTACATAAAAGTTCTGGGGACAGGTGCCTGAATACCAAGGATGGGTAGAGATGATGGACTTGGGCCCTGGCCAATCTCACATGCTGGATATGGGCTCATATCTCTGGGTGCCTGAAACTAGGTCTTGGCTCAGGCTCTGTCAGACACAGTACTAGTACTAGTACTAGTACTAGTGCCCAGGACAGCCTATAAATCAAGGTTCCATCGAGTGCCAAGTAGATTGAACCTCATGTGGAGTTTCTGGGAAGATTCACCAGGCCCTATTTCTTTCTAGTGGGAATGGAGAATGTTGCCTTGTGGCTCCAAATTCCCTCTCTAGAGGGCTTGCATACCAGGAGGCTGAGGATGGAATTCTAAACCCAAGCTATGGATAAATTCAGTGTCAAGTGAAACGCAGTTCTAGTGTGCAGTGGTGGAAGAGAAAGTGCAGAATCTAAATAACGGCAGATTTCAGATGTTTTCTCATGCTGGAGTTTTTGTCTATGATGACTGACAAATGGAGGGGTTGTGTCAAGGGCCATGGAGGATTTCTCCTGCTGGTGCTTCTGAGATGCTCCAAACAGAGGGTTCCTTTCTACTGGTCAGTGGCAGTCTGGTTTGTTTGCTCCAGGGTCCCACATGTGGAAAGAATAAGTAGAAGAGCACTCCCACATGGATGCCTGGAAAGCATATCACTGACCATATCAGGTGAGGAACATGGCAGGTTCATTCTGGTGGCTCTGGGGCGAATTACCAAGGACTTGAAGTGACATGGAATCTCATGAAGATGGATCACAATGCTGTTTGTTTGTTACCAGAGAGATCTTAGAATGTGCTGGGGGCTAAGGGGCTGTGCATAATTCATATACCCCGACCCTTGACACAAGTTGAAGAGCACGAATTCCATCTGGGGACAGGAGATATTCTATTGTGGGGTTCAGGGACCAATCTTCTGACTCAGGACCATTGACTTGGGTGTCTTCCTGGATGGAGGTGATCAGGGTGTTGCACACTGTGCATTTGTGTCCAGAGTGGCCTCCAATATTGGACTGGGCTCAGGGGACTTGCAGGTCTCTCCTAATCTGGAGGGTTTGGGCAACTGTGATGGACACAGTTTCATTGGGGATAGCAGGATCTTTCCTGTGGTGTGGCTACAGAGACCCATCATAGAGGGCATGTGAGCCATGGTTTTGGGAAAGAAGTCTGCAAACACAAACTTGGGGTAGGGTTAATGGCGAGGTGATCACAGGCCCAATGCGTAGATCTGTAGGGCAGCTCGTCTGGAACTGTAAACCAGGTGATTCGAAGGTGGTAGCACAGTCTCTTGTATCTGGATTGTGTGTCCTGGATGGCCTCGGAATGAAGGTGTGGTCTTATGGAGCCCTGGGAGATTTTTCCTCTCTACGCATCCTGGCAGCTCCTAATAGTTTTCTCAGGGGAGGGAAGAGTGCTGTTTTCCATCATAGGGGTGCTTCAAAACAGAGATTCCAGAGACGGGCTCTGGTTATGTTGGCATGGAAAATCCCACGAAGTGTTAGGATATGGTCCTAAGGGCATACCAGGCCTGCGATGCGGGACCCTGCAGAAACAACTGAGAGCATTTGTTTGAATGCATGCTAAGGTTGAGGGACACAATGCCTGCTTTGGCCCAGGCGGCCCTTATGATTGAGCGTTGTCTCATTGGCCATGCACCTGGTTCTAATTCTGAGGGTTGGGCACCCATAGCAACAGCCAGGCTTCCTGCCATGGGGAAGGAGGAGTTCTCAATTGTGCTTCAGGTTCCCCCACTGGTAGGGATTCCAGCAAAGGTCTGGGATAGTTGCCGGAATACCAAGGATGGGTAGAGATGACTGGGCCATGGCCAGTCCCACATGCTGGATAAGGGCCCCACACTCTGGGTGGCTGACACGAGGTTGGGGCTCAGGCTCTCTCAGACACAGCGCTAGTGGCCAGCGCAAAGTATAAATCGGGGTTCCCTCGAGGGCCAAGTAGATTGATCTTCATGGGGAGTTTCTGGGCAGACTCACCAGGCCCTTCTTCCTATGGGGAAGGCAGAATGTTGCGTTTTGTCTCCCTAATTCCCTCTCAAGAGGACTTGCAGTCCAGTAGGGTGAGGATGGAATTGTAAACCCAAACTATGCAAGAATACAGTGTTAAGTGAAAGGTATTTCCAGTGTGCGTGACTGATTCGAATATCCAGCACCTGAGTAAGAGCAGGTGTCAGATGTTTGCTCATGCTGGAATTTGTGTCTATGATGACTAACAAATGGAGGGTTGGCATCAAGAGAATGTGGAGGACTTCCCAGGCTGGGGCTTGTGAGATGCTCCAAACAACCAAGGTTTCCTTCAACCTGACAGGAGCAGTCTTATTTGTTTGCTCTAGGGTTCCCTATGTGGAATTTTTGTGTAGCAGAGAACTACCTCTTGGATGCCTAGAAAGCACACGTCCATTGACCTTTGTACCTGAGGAACATGGCAGATTCGTTTCATGGCTCTTGGGCAAAGTACCAACACCTTGAGTTGGCATCAAGTCTCAGGAAGTTGGGTCACAATGCTGGTTTGTTACCAGGGAGATCATAGAAGGTGCTGGGGCTAATGGGTCATGCAGGATCCATCTACCCTGAAAGTTGGACATAGATCCAAGAGCACATTTTCCTTCTGGAGACAGGAGATGTTCTGTTGTGGGAATCAGGGACCACATGTTGTATCATAACTTGGTATTCCAGAACAGGACTCTGAGAACAGATGTCTGAAGACCCAATCTAGGGTTCCAGTGAAGTCCTAGGGGCATGTCAGGTTCAATCATCTGACTCAGAACCATTGACTTGGCTTTCTGCCTCGATGGAGGTGCTCAGGGTGTTTCAGACTGCACGTTTGCATCCAGAGCAACCGCCAATATTGGGGTGGGTTCAGGGGCCTGGCAGGTTTCTCCTAATCTGGAGGGTTTGGACAACCTGATGGGCACTGTTTTCTTGGGGATGGCAGGAACTTTCCTGTGATGTGGCTTGAGGGACCACATCTTGGTGGGCATGTAAGCCATGGTTTTGGGAGAGAAGTCGGCAAACACAAACTGGGGTTAGGGTTAGTGTCGAGATGATCACAGGCCCAATGCATAGACATGGAGGTCAGCTCGTCAGGAAATGTAAATAGGATGACTCAAAGTCGGTAGCAAAGACTTTTCTCTCTGGATTGTGTGGACAGGATGTCCTCGGAATGCAGGTTTGTTTTCATGGGTCCATGGGAGATTTTTTCTCTCTAAGGATCCTGGCGGCTCCCAATAGTTTGGTGCCTTTCTCAGGGAAGGGAAGAGTGCTGTTTTCCATCTTAAGGGTGCCCCAAACAGGGATTCTGAGACGGACTCTGGGTCTGGGCACCTGGAAAATCCCACCAAGGGTTAGGATTTGGGCCTAGGGGCATACCAGGCCTGCAATGCTGGTACTGGAGGAGCAACTGAGAGTGTTTGTTTGAAAACATGCTCAGGCTGAGGATCACCATGCCTGCCTGTGCCCATGTCGGCCCTCAGGAGTGGGCATGGTCTCCTTGGCCATGCAGCTGGCTCCCACGCTGAGGGTTGGACAACCATCCCAACAGCCAATATTCCTGCCATGGGGAAGGAGGTGTTCTCTATTGTGTTTCAGGTTCGCCATTGGCAGGAATTCCAGCAAAGTTTGGGGGACAGATGACTGGATACCAAGGATGGGTACAGATGATGGCCCAGGGCCATGGCCGATCTCTCATGCTAAATATGGGCCCTCAACTCTGGGTGGCTGACACGAGGTCGGGGCTTAGACTCTGTCAGACACAGCACTAGTGGTCAGGGAAATCTATTAATCAGGGTTGCCTCGTGGTCTGAGTAGATTGATCCTCATGTGAGGTTTCTGGGCAGACTCAACAGGTCCTTCTTCTTTCTATGTGGAAGGCAGAATACTGCGTTGTGGCTCCAGAATTCCCTATCAAGAGATATTGTGGAGCAGTGTGGTGAGGATAGAATAGTAATACAAAGCTATGGTTAAGTTCAGTGAAAAGCAAAAGGCAGTTCCAGTGTGCAGCTGCCGTTTCGAATATCCAGCACCTGAGTAAGGGTGGATGTCAGATGTTTGCTCACACTGGAGTTTGTGTCTGTGATTACCCACAAATGGAAGGGTGGCGTCAAGAGGCCATGCAGGATTTCCCATGCTGGGGCTTGTGAGATGCTCCAAATAGCAAAGTTTCTTTCTACCGGACAGGAGAAGTCTGGTTTGTTTTCTCTGGTTTCTCCATGTGGAAAGTTTTGTAGCAGAGAACCCCACAGGGATGCCTGGAAATCACCCCTCCATTGACCATTGCAGCTGAGGAACATGGCAGGTGCATTCTGGTGGCTCTGGGGCAATATATCGAGACCTTGAGTTGACATGGAGTCTCATGAAGATGGGGCACAATGATGGTTTGTTACCAGGAATATCATAGAATGTGCTGGTTGCTAAGGGGCCATTCAGGATCCAAATACCCTTAGGGTATGACACAATTCCAGGAGCATGGCTTCCTTTTTGGGGAGGACATATTCTGTTCTGTGGCTCAGGGACTATATATTTTATCATAAGTTGATATTCCAGAGCAGGCCTCTGACGACAGATACCTGTAAACCTAATCTAGTGTGCCAATGAAGTCCTCGGGGCATGTCAGGTTCAATCTTCTGACTCAGGAGCATTGACTTGGGTGTCTGCCTGTATGGAGGTGATCAGGGTGTCTCAGACTGTGCATTTGTGCCCAGAGCGGCCTCCATTATTTGGCTGCGCTCAGGGGCCTTGCAGGTTTCTCCTAATCTAAAGGTATCGGGCAAAAGTGATGGGCACAGTTTCCTTGAGGATCTCATGCACAGTCTTGTGGTGTGGCTTCAGATGCCAGAACCTGGAGGTCATGTGAGCCATGGTTTTAGGAAGGAAGTCTGCAAACACAAACTCAGTTTAGGTTAATGACAAGGTGATTGCAGGCCCAATGCATAGACCTGGAAGGCAGCTCGTCAGGAACTGTAAATCCGATGACTCAAAGGTGATAGCACATGATATGTATCTGGATTGTATGTCCAGGATGGCCTCGGAATGCAGGTGTGTTCTCATGGGTCTATGGCAGATTTTTCCACTCAAGGATCCTGGTGGCTACCAAGAGCTTGGTGACTATCTCGGGGAAGGGAAGAGTGCTGTTTTCCATCTTAAGGGTCCCCCAAAATAGGGATTCCAGAGATGGTCTCTGTGTCTGGGCCCCTGTAAAATCCCACTAGGGTTAGGATTTGGGCCTAGGTGTGTACTAGGCCTGCAATTCGGGGTCCCAGAGATGCAATTGAGAGCGTTTGGTTGAAAGCATGCTCAGGCTGAGGTCACAATGCCTGCTTGTGCCCAGGGAAGCCATCATGAGTGCACATGGTCTCCTTGGCCATGGAGCTGCCTTCCACTTTGAGGGTTGAGCAACTATCCCAACTGTCAGAATACCTTCCATGGGGAAGGAGGAGTTCTCTATTGTGCTTCAGGTTCCCCCAATGGCAAGGATTTCGCAAAGGTGTGGATAGAGATGCCTGAATACCAAGAATAGAAGAGAAGACAGACTTGGGCCATAGCTGGTCTCACATGCTGGATATGGGCCCTGATCTCTCCGTGGCTGACACTAGGTCCTGGCTCTGGCTATGTCAGACACAGCACTAGTGCCCAGGGCAGCCTATGAATCAGGGTTCCGTCTAGCACCGAGAAGATTGACCATCATATGGAGTTTCTGGGCAGACTCTCCAGGCCCTTTTTCTTTCTATGGGGAAGGCAGAATATTGTGTTGTAGCTCCAGAATTCCCTCACAATAGGGCTTGTGGACCAGTAGGCTGAGGGTGGAATTGTAAACCCAAGCTATGGCTTAATTCAGTCAAACTAAAGGCAGTTCCAGTGTGCAGCGATCGAATTGAAATCCAGCACCTGAGTAAGGGCAGATGTCAGATGTTTGCTCATGCTGGAGTTTGTGTCTATGATGACTGACAAATGGAGTGGTGGCTTCAAGAGGAAATGGAGGATTTCCCACGCTGGGGCTTGTGAGATGCTCCAAACAGAAGGTTTCCTTCTACCGGACAGGGGCATTCTGTTTTTTTGTCTCAAGGGTCCCAGCCAATTGCAAAGTTTGTGTAGCAGAGCACCCCCGTATGGTTGCCTGGAAACCACACCTCCACTGACCATTGCAGCTTAGGAACTTGGCAAGTTCATTCTGGTGGCTCTGGGGCGAAGTACTAAGGGCTTATTTTTACATGGAATGTCATGAACATGGGTAACAATGCTGTTTTGTTACCTGGGAATTCTTAGCCTGTCATCTGTACACATCCTTGGTATTAAGGCAACTTTCCACAGACCTTTCCTGTAACCCTGCCAATGGGGGAACCTGAAGCACAATAGAGAACTCCTCTTTCCATTGCAGGAAGCCTGGCTGTTGCAATGGGTGTCCAACCCTCAAAGTGGGATCCAGCTATATGGCCAATGAGACTACGCCCTCTCCTGAGGGCCCCCCTGGGCACAAAGAGGCATGATGACCCTCAGCCTGAGCATGCTTTCAAACAAGCCCTCTCTGTTACACCATTAGGATCCTGCATTGTAGGCCTGGGATGCCCCTAGGCCCAAATCCTAACACTTGGTGGGATATCCGGGCACCCAGACCCAGAGCCCGTCTCTGGAATCCCTGTTTTGGCATAAGCCTAAGTTGGAAAACAGCATTCTTCCCTGTTTTGGAGCACCCCTAAGATGGAAAAGAGCACTCTTTTCTTCTCTGAAAAACCACCAATCTATGGAGATCCACCAGGATCCTTAGAGAGGAAAAGTCTCCCATTGAACCATGAGACCACGTCTACATTCAGAGCCCATCCTGGACACACAATCCAGATAGAAAAGCCTGTGCTACAAGCTTTCAGTCACCCTAATTACAGTTCCTGACGTGATGCCTTCTAGGTCTATGCATTGGAACTGCGATCACCTTGCCACTATCCCTGACCCAAATTTGTGTTTGCAGACTTCCCTCCCAAAACCATGGCTCTCATATCCTCAAGGAGGTGGTCTCTGAAGCCTTACCACAGGACTGGGCCTGCCATCCCCAAGGAAACTGTGCCCATCACAGTTCCCCAAAGCCTCCAAGTTAGGAGAAACCTGCAAGGCCCCTGAGCCCACCCCAATATTGGAAGTGGCTCTGGATGCAAATGCACAGTCTGAAACACCCTGATCACCTACATCCAGTCAGACAACCATATCAATGGTCCTTAGTAAGAAAATTGAACCTGATGGGCACCAAGGACATCATTGGATCTCTAGATTAGGTTGCAAGCATCAATCCTCAGAGGCCTGTTCTTGAATACCAAGTCAGGATACAACATATGTACCCTGAGCCACAAAACAGAACATCTCCTCTCCCAAGATGGAAACTGTGCACATCGACCTGTGCCAAACCCTCAGCGTGGCCCATAGCCACCAATACATTCTAAGAACTCCCTTGTAACAAACCAGTTTTGGGACACATCTGTAAGAGATTCCAAGTCAACTCAAGGCCTTGGTACTTGGCACCAGAACCACCAAAACGAACCTGTCATGTTCCTCAGCTGCAATGGTCATTGGACGTGTGCTTTCCAGTCATCCATGCGGGAGGGATCTGCTACGCAAACTTCCACTTGAGGGACCCTGGAGGAAAAAAAAACAGACTCCTCCTGTCCATTAGAAGGAAACCTTGTTGTTTGGAGCATCTCACAATCTTAAGCGTGGGTAATCCTCCATTGCCTCCTGAAGCCACCCCTCCATTAGTCATCATCCTAGACACAAACTCAAGTGTGAGCAAATATCTGACATCTGCCCTTACTCAGGTGCTGGATATCTCGTATAAGCTGCTGCACATTGAAACTGACTTCCGCTTGGCACTCAATTTAAGCATAGCTGGTGTTTACAATTGCATTCTCACCCTATTTGTCCCCAAACCCTCTTGATAGGGAATTCTGGATCCATAAGGCAGCATTCTGCCTGCCCCACAGAAAGAAGTGCTTCGTGAGTCTGGCCAGAAACCCTACATGAGGATCAATTTACTCGGCCCTGGAGAGAACCCCAATATATAGACTTCTCTGGCCAGTAGTGCTGTGTCTGACACAGCCTGAGCCCAGACCTCGTGTCAGCCACCCAGAGAGCGGGGCCCATATCCAGCATGTGAGAACGGCCATGGCCCAAATCTGTCATCTCTATGCATCCTTGGTATTCAGGCATCTGTCCCCAGACCTTTGCTGTAATCCCTGCCTATGGGGGAACATGAAGCACAATAGATATTTCCTCCTTCCCCATGGCTGGAAACCTGGCCATTGGAATGTGTGTCCATCCCTCAGTGTGGGAGCCAGAAAATGGACAATGGGACCACGCCCACTCCTGAGGGCCACCCTGGGCACAAACAGGCATTGTAATGCTCAGCCTGAGCATGCTTCCAAACAAGCCCTCTCAGTTGCACCACCAAGATCCTGCATTGCAGGCCTGGTCTGACCATAAGCCCAAATCCCAACCCTTGGTGGGATTTTCCAGGCGCCTAGACCCAGAGCTCATCTCTGGAATCCCTGTTTTGGGGCACACCTAAGATCGAAAATAGCAGTCTTCCCATCTCAAAAAGTCATCAAAATATTGGGAGCCGCCAGTATCCTTAGAGGAAAAATCTCCCATAGACCCATGAGGCCACAGCTACATTCTGAGGTCACCCTAGACACACAATCCAGATATAAAAGCCTGTGCTTCCATCTTCGGGTCATTCCAGTTACTGTTCCTGACGAGTAGCCTTCCAGGTCTACACATTGCCCTGCGATAACCTAGCCACTAAACCTAACCCGAGTTTGTGTTTGCAGACTTCCCTCCCAGAACCATGGCTCACATGCCCTCCAGGGTGGAGTCTCTGGAGCCACACCACAGGACTGTGCTTGCCATCCCCATGGAAATTGTGCATGTCAGTTAACCAAACCCTCCAGAGTTGGTTGAAACATTCAAGACCCCTATGGCCACCCCAATATTGGAGGTTACTCTGGACATAAGTGCGCAGTCTGAAACTCCCTGATCACCTACATCCTGGCAGACACCCAAGTCAACTTTCCTAAGTCTGAAGATTGAACCTCTCATGCCCCTGGGACTCATTGGAACCCTAGATTAGGTTGTCGGGCATCTGTCTTCAGAGGCCTGTTCTTGAATAGGAACTTATGATATGGCATGTGGTCCCTGAGCCACAAAACACTACATCTCCTGTCCCCAGAAGGTAACCGTGCTCTTCGACCTGTGTTAAACCCTCAGGGTAGGAGAATCTTGCAGGCACCTTAGCCACCAACACATTCTAAGATCTACCTGGTAAAAAAAAACAGCATTGTAACCCATCTTCAAGAGATTCCATGTCAACTCAAGACCTTGGTGCTTCGCCCCAGAAGCACCGTAAAGAACCTGCATGTTCCTCAGCTGCATTGGTCAATGGAGGTGTGCTTTCCAGGCATCCATGTGGAAGGGCTCTGCTACCCATACTTTTCACATGGGGGGCTCTGCAGAAAACATACCAGACTCTAACTGTCCAGTAGAAAAAACAACCTTGCTGTTTGGAGCATCTCACATGCATCAGCCTCTTGATGCCACTCCTCCATTCGGTCATCAGAGACACAAACTCCAGTGTGCGTAAACATCTGAAATCCACCTTTACTCAGGTGCTGGATATTTCATTTGTTGGCCACGATAGATACAAACTCTATCATGAGCAGACATCTGACCCTCGCCTGTACTCAGATGCTGGAGATCTCGAAAAAACCACTGCACATTGGAACGGCCATGTTCTCGGCACTGAGATTAAGCATAGATTGTGTTTTCTGCCTTCTGTTCTCAAACTCCTCGCCTTCAAGTCCCCCATATTGGGAATTTGGGAGCCACAATGCCTTCTGCCTGCCCACCAGAAAAAAGAGGTGCCCTATGGGTCTGCGTGAAACTCCATATAAGGTTCCACCAGCACAGCCCTCTATAGCACCACAATATCATAGGCCACCTTGTGAACTAATGCTTTGTCTGACACAGCTCGAGCCCCGACCTCCTGGTAGCCACCTAGATAGCGGGACCCATATCTGGCAGGTGTGACCTGCCTTGACCTGAGTCCTTCATCTCAAACCAACCTGGTTATTCACGTACCAGTCCCAGAACATAGCTCAAATTACTGTGCATGGGGGAATCTGAAGCACAAAAGAGTACTCCTCCTTCCTCATAGAAGGAAAATTAAATGTTGATATGGTGGTCCAAACCTCATATTGGGATCCAGGTGCATGGAACAAGAGCCAATGCCCACTCAGGATGGGCATCTGGGCAAAAACAGGCATTGTGACCCTTACCCTGAGACCCATTTCCAACAAGTCTCCATGGGAGCTGAACCAAAGCCCCACAGAGCCAGGCAGTCAAGCCTCTAGGCCCAAATACTAAGCCTTTGTAGGGTTATCCAGGCACAGGGACCTATAACCCATCTCTGGAATCCCTGTGTTGACGGAAACACTGAAACAGTAAACCACGCTCTCTCCTTCGCAGTGAGACACCAAACTCTTGGGTGCTGGGCAGAATCCCCAGAGAGGTAGAATATTCCATGGACACATGAGGACACCCCACCATTCCAAGGCCATCCTAGACACAATCCAGACAGAAAAGCCTTTGCTCCTACCTCCCAGCCACACGAATTTCAAATCCTGAGGAGCTGCCCTCAGCGTCTGCAGAT
The DNA here is from genome assembly GCF_964662115.1 of Mustela nivalis. Taxonomy (NCBI): domain Eukaryota; kingdom Metazoa; phylum Chordata; class Mammalia; order Carnivora; family Mustelidae; genus Mustela; species Mustela nivalis. The sequence goes on along the minus strand of NW_028136258.1, from coordinate 604,197 downwards.
CGGGGCTGCCATCACCTCCCTCCTAATTGATACACAATTTTGTGTCTGAAGACTTTGGTCCCAGAGCCCTTAACCACATTCCCTGCAGGATGGGGCTGACAGAACCACACTACATCACTGGGCCTGATCTCTGGATGAAATTCTGCCGTCTCAGTTGCACAAACCCTCCAGATTAGGAAAAGCCTGCAAGGCCCCTGAGCCCACCCCAATTTCATAGGCCACTCTGGAAAAAATGCACAGTCTGACACAGCCTGAGCATCTACCTCCAGGAAGACTCACAGGTCAAAGTCCCTAAGTCCGAAGGTTGAGGATGACATGCCCCTACAACCTCATAAGAACACTAGCCTAGATATTCAGGCCTCTGTGCCCAGAGGCCTGGTCTTGAAATCCAACATATGATCCGACATGTGGTCCCTGAGCCATACAAGAGAACCCCTCCTGTCCCGAGAAGGGAACCTGGCTCCTGGGAACTGGGTCTAACCCTCAGGTAGGAGAATCCTGCATGTCCACAGACATACAACCACATTCTTTTTTTTATATAGATTTTATTTATTTATTTGACAGAGAGAGATCACAAGTCGGCATAGAGGAAGGCAGAGAGAGAGAGAGGAAGAAGCAGGCTCCCTGCTAAGCAGAGAGCCCGATGCGGGACTCAATCCCAGGACCCTGAGATCATGACCTGAGCCGAAGGCAGCAGCTTAGCCCATTGAGCCACCCAGGCACCCTCACCACCACATTCTAAGGTCTCCCTGGACACCAAGCAGCATTGTGACTCATTAGACTGAGAACATCCGTCAACTTAGATCACTTGGAAATTTGAACAAAAACCAGCAGATCAAGCCTGCAATGTTTCTCAGATGCAATGGTCATGCAAGGAAGACTTCCCAGGCCCCCATTCAGAGACCTCTGCTGTCGAATCTTTCTATATGGGGGACCCTGGAGCCTTGTAAGCAGACTTCCCCTGTCCCACAGTAGGACACCTTGCTGTTTGGAGCAGCTCACAAGGTCCTGCTTGGGAAAATCTCCAAGAATTCTTGAGGCCACCCCACAATTCGTTGACCATCATGGATGCAAACCCAGCGTGAGCAGACATCTGACCCTCGCCCATACTCAGGTGCTGGAAATCTCGAAACAACCACTGCACAATGGAATGGTCCTGTGGTCGGCACTGAGCTTATCCGTGGCTTGTGTTTTCAGACTTCTGTCTTCACACTCCTCGCCTACAAGCCCTTCATATTGGGAATTCTGAAGCCACAGTGCAGCTTTCTGCCTGCCCACCAGAAAGAAGTGCCCTATGGGTCTTCGTAGAAACCCACATGAGGATCCTCCTGCACGGCCCTCAATGGCACCCCAATATAATAGACCGACCTCTGCATACATTGTCTATCTGACACCGCCTGATCCCCGACCTCCTGTCAGCCACCCAGATAGTGGACCCCATATCCTCCAGGTGGGTCCAACCTTGGCCCGAGGCCATCATCTTGAAGCAACCTGGATATTCAGGTACCTGTCCCAGACTTAGCTCAAATTCCTGCCCATAGGGGACTCGGAAGCACAAAAGAGTGCTCCTCCTTCCCCATGGCCAGAAAACTGAATGTTGAGATGGCTGTACAACCCTGAGTGGGAACCAGGTGCATGGTCCATGAGACCATGCCTACACAGGATGGGCAGCTGGGCACAAATAGGCATTGTGACCCTCAGAATGAGACCCCTTTCCAAAGATCCCCCTTGGGATCTGGACCAGGATCCCAAATCGAAGCTTTGGTTAAGTTTTCCCAGTGTCTGGACCCAGAACCCATCTCTGGAATCCCTGTTTGGACAGGATCCCAGAGATGGAATACAGTCTTTACCTCTTCCCCAGAAAGAAATCAAACTCTTGGGTGCCAAGCAGAATCACCAGAGTGGAAGAATATCCCATGGACACATGAGGTCACCCCTCCATTTAGTGGCCATCCTAGACACAAAATCCAGACAGAAAAGCCTGTGCTCCTCCCTCCCAGCCACCTGAATTTCAAATCCCGAGGAGCTTCCCTCAGGGTCTTCAGATTCGGACTGCCATCACCTCACTCCTACCTCTTATCCGAGTTTGTGTCTAAAGTCTTTGGTCCCAAAGTCCTGACACACATGACCTCCAGGATGGGGCCTCGAGAAACACATGACATCACTGGCCCTGCTCTCCTGAGGAAACCCTGCCCATCTCAGTTTCCCAAAATGTCCAGATTAGGAGAAAACTGCAAGGCCCCTGACTGCACCCCAATATCATAGGCCACTCTGGAAAAAGTGCACAGCCTGACACAGCCTCAGCACCTACCTCCAGGATGACATGCAGGCCAATGGCACTTAGTCCGAAGATTGAAACTTCCATGGCCCTAAAACCTCATCAGAACCCTAGCTTATGTTTTGAGGTCTCTCTTCCTAGAGGTCTGTTCTGGAAATTCAAGCATATGGTCCAACCTGTGGTCCGTGAGCCATACAAGAGCACACCTCCTGTCCCAAGAAGGAAACCTGGCTCCTGGGTACTGGGTCTAATCCTAAGGATAGAGAATCCTCAATGGTCAGAGAGCCGCCACCACATTCTAAGGTCTCCCTGGACACCAAGCAGCATTGGGACCTGTTAGACTGAGAACTTCCATCAACGAAAATCACTTGGAACTTGGAATCAGTGTCATTGGTTCAAGCTTACCCTGTTCCTCAGCTGCAATGGTAACACGAGATTGGCTTCCCAGGCCTCCATTCAGAGAGCATTGCTATCGAATCTTCCATATGGGGGACCCTGGAGCCCTGTAAGAAGACTTCTGCTGTCCCTTAGTAGGACACCTTGATATTTGGAGCAGCTCACAAGCTCCAGCTTGGAAAAACCTCCAAGAATTCTTGAGGCCTCCCCACCATTTGTTGGCCATCATGGATACAAACTCCAGCGTGAGCAGACATCTTCCCCTCGCCCAGGTGCTGGAGACCTCGAAACAACTGCTGTACATTGGAATAGACATGTGCTCGGCACTGAGCGTAACCGTAGCTTATGTTTTCATACTTCTGTCCTCACACTCCTCGCCTGCAAACCCTCCAACTTGGATATTCTGGAGCCGTAATGCAGCCATCTGCCTGCTCACCAAATAGAAGAAGTGAAGAAAGGGTCTGTGCAAAAATCCCCCATGAGGATCCAGTTGCACAGCTCTCAAAAGCACCCCAATATCATAGGCCGAACTCTCCACGAATGTTCTGTCTGACACAGCTCGAGCCCGAGCTCCTGACAGCCACCCAGAAAGCAGGCCTCATTTTCTGCAGGTGGGTCCTGCCTTGGCCCGAGGACCTCATCTCAAAGTGAACTGGGTATTCAGGCACCGGTCCCAGAACTTAGCTCAAATTCCTGCCCATGGGGGAACCTGAAGCATAAAAAAGTACCCCTCCTTCCCCATGGCAGGAAAACTGAATGTTGAGATGACAGTCCAACCCTCATAGTGGGAGCCAAGTGCATAGCCCATGAGGTCACACCCACTCAGCATGGGCATCTGGGCAAAAACAGGCATTGTGACCCTCAGAATGATACCCATTTCCAACAAGAACACTCGGGAGCTGTACCAGGAAAACATAGAGCAGGACCCTAGGCCCAAATCCTAAGCCTTGTTGCGGTGATCCAGGCTCCAGAACCCAGGACCCATCTCTGGAATGGCTGCTTGGACGGGATCCCTGACTCATAAAACTGCGCTCCTCCCATCCCTCGGAAATACACCAAACTCTTGGGTGCCGAGCAGAATTCCCAGAGAGGTAGAATCTCACATGGACCCATGAGGCCACCCCTTCATTTCGTGGCCATCATAGACAAACAAGTCAGACAGAAAAGACTGTGCTCCTGCCTCACAGCCGTCCGAATTTCATATCTGGAGATGCTTCGCTCAGGGTCTGCAGATTGGGTCTGCCATCACCTCGAGCTTAACTCTTACCCGAGTTTGTGTCTGAAGACTTTGGACCGTTAGTCCTGACCCATATGCCCTCCAGGATGGGGCCTCTAGGAACACACAACAGCACTGGGCCAGCTCTCCCAAGGAATGTCAGCCTGTCTCAGTTTCCCAACCCACCAGATTAAGAGAAAATTGCAAGGCCCCTAATACCACCCCAATTCCATAGGAAGCTCCAGAAAAAATGCATAGTCTGACACAGCCTCAGAATATACCTCCAGGAAGACACCCAGGTCAATGG